>NW_026901851.1:0-601 GCF_033783945.1 Neopsephotus bourkii | reverse complement strand
CTACACCTACACCAGTTTCAGGGTAGAGCCCTGACGGCTCTGCTACCTCTCCCCTGCCAGTGTACCACAGTATTACAGTCCTCCAACCGCCTGATCCCAGAGCAGAACCATCCCACCTATGGCTGGGGGAGGAGATTTCAGAGGGCTACAGCATTGTACTGGGCACAAGGAGGCCACAGCCATGGCAGACGAGCAGCAGATGAACCCGTGGCCAATTCCAGCAGCAGCAGAAATGCAGACACCAGCTAAGGAAGGCTTCAAGCCAAGAGCAAATGAAGGTTTGATGTCATTACCGAGCTTCACTTTCTTCCTCTTCTCATCAAGTGCCTGTGTCCTCTCTGCAGCCTGTTTCTTGGCCTTTCGCACCTTGTCATATGCCGCCTGTCAAAGAACAACACAACGGTATGAAACTGTGTAAAGGGGGAGGAAGAAACAGAAAGCAGTGAATAAAGGTCACATCAGACATTGAAACACTATAAACAGAGGGAAAGATCTGCTGCTTCCTGCTGACACTGCTCCTGAAAGTGCTGGAAGCTCACACAAATACCCTGGGGACATCAGAAGAGGCCCACGGGTCTCCAAATGGAGCAACCTTATCCCT
>NW_026901850.1:0-61238 GCF_033783945.1 Neopsephotus bourkii | reverse complement strand
ACACTTTTTGGCAAGTATTCATTTTGGATAGTGTTAGGAAAGATTGGGATCTCTGTGTTTTCAGAAAAGTGTCTTTAAGTGCTTTTCTGAGCTTCTGATGGATTCTTGGTTTAGTCATATTAATAAATATTTATTAAAAGGAATGCATTTGCTTTAGAAGATAATGTTAATGATAGCAAAATGCAGTTATAGATCTTGTGAGGAAAAAGAAGGATAAAAAACCCCTCCATTTGTGGCCATTTTAATTGTAATATGTGTTTTTAGGGAGTTAGAAATGTGGAATTGTAAAGGTTTTTTTAATTTGTTCCTACAATTTAAACTCTGTTATCAAAGGCCTTTAATACTCGGGGGAGAGTCCCATTCTGACTCAAAAAATGCCTTGAAATGTTCGCATTCAGGTCTGGTGCATCTTCTGACTTCTGAGTGCGTATAATTTTTTTTAAAGCTGTATCCTTTTTATTTCCTAAAAGGAACCCATGTTTTTGAGGGAAAGCACATTAATTTAAGTTGTTTTATTTTTCTGTGACAAGGAACCAAAATATATATTGCAAGATTGATGCTGAGGTTGCAAAACCTCACTTAAAACCTGATTTATGATCTTAGGTATAAGACGTCAAACTAAGATTGAAAAGTTATGTCATAATATAGATTCATAAGACTGTGCTTTTACCCTGTGTTCTAATAAGGTGCCTGTCATACTGCCCCTTTTTGTGTCAATCTAAGATAGAATTGAGTGACATTCAGAGCACACGCTCCAGCACCTAAATAAAATAATAATAATTAAAAAAGGTGCTCATTTCCAGTAAAGGATTGCAGGTGATTACATGTAAGCAGGTATCCCGAACTTGCTAGCATCTACCATTTACCATTAAGGGCAAAACCCGTGAGAATGCGGGCACGCACACGTGCTGCAGGTGGGTAAGATGCAGAGGTTCTGAGGTTTTGCTGGGCAAAAATGCACTCTGGAAGCACAAAACTTGCCTGAAATTTTAAGAGTCTGGTCAGTTATGGCCAAGATGACGTGTATATAAAGTTATTTGATATCACACAGATCCTCAGCACTTGCACTCACTCTCATTCAGAGGCCTGCCCGGAAGAGAGGAAAGCTAGGGTAAGAGCTCTCCACCTTTCCTGGGGATGTCTACATCTCAGTCATTTTTTAGTGCCCATTTTGACTTTTGATCACCAGCTGCTCCCAGCACCTGGGGTTGGCCTGACTTGGCCAGTTTCCTTTGAAGATTGTTTTGTCTTGGGGGTTGCCAGATGCTCTGAGCCCCTGTCTGCATTGCCTTTCCATGTGTTCACCATAAAGATAGGTCTGGGTTGGGTTCCTCCTCTAGCTGGGAAGACCTGAAATTGTGCATATCCCATCCAACTTTCATTAGTCCTTCTGAAACTGGGCCGCGGAGTGCAGGGTGTATGAAGCTAGAAAGAAAGTCTTCTCGAGGGAGGCTGGCTCTGTAACCTAGTTGTTTATGGCACTTGCCGATGAAGAAGACCTTGGCAGCCCCTTTCTGGATTGTCCTTTAGAAATGCCCCTCTGTATTAACTTCCTAATGAGCCCCAGTGTGTAATTAGGATGCTTTTAATTACCCTGCTGGGTAACCTCGCCCCATTAATGATTTTGAAGCAGGCATCCTGGATTTCAGTAGTGTGTCTGCTGTGACTGTTGATAGTGAGCTTTACAGTTTATTTATTTATTTATTTTTAATAGATTTTTGTTTTAGGTAAAACACAGATTCTAGTCTGTCTGCGTGTTAAAGTTAACATGTTTGTTCTGATGTGGGTCTGAAAGAGGTCTGCATAGGTGGTTTTAAGCCATAACTTTATCTCAGATTTTGAAACCATCTTCCAATTATTGCTTATCATGTATCACACTTATATGTGAGTTAGGTGAGTATTTTCTGACATGGATATTTTTTCTTTCTTTCAGCCTTTCTTCCAACTTGTGAAGTTACGGAAACTTGGACTTAGTGATAATGAAATCCAGCGGCTCCCTCCAGAAATAGCAAATTTCATGCAGCTGGTGGAACTTGATTTGTCTCGAAATGGTAAGCTCCAGTGTTAATTTGTTTGATTCTATTCTGTCCTATGGCATAGTCTATAAAACTGGGTGTAGGGTTTTCTGAGGTTGCTATCTATGTCCTGCAGATGCTTTTTCATGTAACAAGTGGGAATGGGGCTAGGTTTCATAGGGAGAACAGTGGGAATGGGTTGGGAATGGAGTTGGGATTCCATAGGGAAAACAGTGGGAATGGGGTGGGAATGGGGCTGGGATCCAGAGGGAAAACAATGGGAAGACAATGGGGCTGGATTCCAGAGGGAAAAGAATGGGAATGGGTTGGGAATAGGGTTGGGATCCAGAGGGAAAAGAAGGGGTTGGGAATGGCACTGGCTTCTATAGGGAGAACAGTGGGAATGGGTTGGGAATGGCGCCGGCTTCCATAGGGCAAAGAAGGGGCAGGGAACGGCACCGGCCCCTATAGGGCTGGCACCCATCCCTATGGGGTTGCACCGTGTCCCGTCCCCAGCTCCTGCTGACGGTGGCCTTCAGCCAGCCCGTCAGGCTGTACTCCATGAGGCTCCAGGGGCCCGACAACGGTGAGTGCCCACCCCATAGCCAGCAATGGGGCACACCCACCCCATAGCCAGCAATGGGGCGCACCCACCCCATAGCCAGCAATGGGGCGCACCCATCGGTTCCATCATCCCCCCATAGCCAGCAATGGGGCGCACCCATCGGTTCCGCCATCCCCCCATAGCCAGCAATGGGGCGCACCCATCGGCTCCCTCATCCCCCCATAGCCAGCAATGGGGCGCACCCATCGGTTCCCTCATCCCCCCATAGCCAGCAATGGGGCGCACCCACCCCATAGCCAGCAATGGGGCGCACCCACCCCATAGCCAGCAATGGGGCGCACCCACCCCATAGCCAGCAATGGGGCGCACCCATCGGCTCCCTCATCCCCCCATAGCCAGCAATGGGGCGCACCCATCGGTTCCATCATCCCCCCATAGCCAGCAATGGGGCGCACCCACCCCATAGCCAGCAATGGGGCGCACCCATCGGTTCCGCCATCCCCCCATAGCCAGCAATGGGGCGCACCCATCGGCTCCATCATCCCCCCATCCAGCAATGGGGCGCACCCATCGGCTTCATCACCCCATAGCCAGCAATGGGGCGCACCCACCCACATCCCCCCATAGCCAGCAATGGGCGCACCCATCGGTTCCGCCATCACCCCAATGGGGGCACCCATCGGCTCCATCATCCCCCCATAGCCAGCAATGGGGCGCACCCATCGGTTCCGCCACCCCCATAGCCAGCAATGGGGCGCACCCTCGGCTCCCTCATCCCCCCATAGCCAGCAATGGGGCGCACCCATCGGTTCCATCATCCCCCCATAGCCAGCAATGGGGCGCACCCATCGGCTCCCTCATCCCCCCATAGCCAGCAATGGGGCGCACCCATCGGTTCCATCATCCCCCCATAGCCGGCAATGGGGCGCACCCATTGGCACCATCATCCCCCCATAGCCAGCAATGGGGCGCACCCATCGGTTCCGCCATCCCCCCATAGCCAGCAATGGGGCGCACCCATCGGTTCCGCCATCCCCCCATAGCCAGCAATGGGGCGCACCCATCGGCTCCATCATCCCCCCATAGCCAGCAATGGGCGCACCCATCGGTTCCGCCATCCCCCCATAGCCAGCAATGGGGCGCACCCATCGGTTCCGCCATCCCCCCATAGCCAGCAATGGGGCGCACCCATCGGCTCCCTCATCCCCCCATAGCCAGCAATGGGGCGCACCCATCGGTTCCATCATCCCCCCATAGCCAGCAATGGGGCGCACCCATCGGTTCCGCCATCCCCCCATAGCCAGCAATGGGGCGCACCCATCGGTTCCATCATCCCCCCATAGCCAGCAATGGGGCGCACCCATCGGTTCCGCCATCCCCCCATAGCCAGCAATGGGGCGCACCCATCGGCTCCATCATCCCCCCATAGCCAGCAATGGGGCGCACCCATCGGTTCCGCCATCCCCCCATAGCCAGCAATGGGGCGCACCCATCGGCTCCATCATCCCCCCATAGCCAGCAATGGGGCGCACCCATCGGTTCCATCATCCCCCCATAGCCAGCAATGGGGCGCACCCATCGGTTCCGCCATCACCCCAATGGGGCGCACCCCTCGGCTCCCTCATCCCCCCATAGCCAGCAATGGGGCGCATCCATCGGTTCCCTCATCCCCCCATAGCCAGCAATGGGGCGCACCCATCGGTTCCGCCATCCCCCCATAGCCAGCAATGGGGCGCACCCATCGGTTCCGCCATCACCCCAATGGGGCGCACCCATCGGTTCCATCATCCCCCCATAGCCAGCAATGGGGCGCACCCATCGGTTCCACCATCCCCCCATAGCCAGCAATGGGGCGCACCCATTGGTTCCACCATCCCCCCATAGCCAGCAATGGGGTGCACCCATCGGTTCCGCCATCCCCCCATAGCCAGCAATGGGGCGCACCCATCGGTTCCGCCATCCCCCCATAGCCAGCAATGGGGCGCACCCCTCGGCTCCCTCATCCCCCCATAGCCAGCAATGGGGCGCACCCACCCCATAGCCAGCAATGGGGCGCACCCATCGGTTCCCTCATCCCCCCATAGCCAGCAATGGGGCGCACCCATCGGTTCCCTCATCCCCCCATAGCCAGCAATGGGGCGCACCCATCGGCTCCATCATCCCCCCATAGCCAGCAATGGGGCGCACCCATCGGTTCCGCCATCACCCCAATGGGGCGCACCCATCGGTTCCACCATCCCCCCATAGCCAGCAATGGGGCGCACCCATCGGCTCCATCATCCCCCCATAGCCAGCAATGGGGCGCACCCATCGGTTCCATCATCCCCCCATAGCCAGCAATGGGGCGCACCCATCGGTTCCGCCATCCCCCCATAGCCAGCAATGGGGCGCACCCATCGGTTCCATCATCCCCCCATAGCCAGCAATGGGGCACACCCATCGGCTCCCTCACCCCCCATAGCCAGCAATGGGGCGCACCCATCGGCTCCCTCATCCCCCCATCCCCCCAATGGGGCGCACCCCTCAGCTCCCTCCCCCCCCATTCCCATAGGGCAAGGCCCCCGATCCCTGAAGCTCTTCACGAACCTGCCCCGCTCCATGGACTTTGCGGAGGCCGAGCGGAGCGAGCCCACGCAGGCCCTGGAGCTGCGCCCCGAGGACATCCGCGAGGCCGGGAGCATCCCATTGCGCTACGTCAAGTTCCAGCACGTCAACAGCGTCACCGTGAGGCCCTATAGAACCCCCTATAGGGGACACCCCCCCCATTCCCCCTTGTTCCCCATTGGGGTCCCATAGGGAACGCTGTGCCCGCAGCTCTTTGTGCAGTCCAACCATGGGGGCGAGGAGACGACGCGCGTCACCTACGTCACCTTCATCGGGACGCCGGTGCAGGCCACCAACATGAGCGACTTCAAGAGGGTCGGTGCCCTCCGTTCCCATATTCCCAATGGGAGCATCCCCAATGCGGGGTGGGAATGGGGTTGGATGCATGGAATCCATGGGGTTAGGGGTGTAACAGGGGGTCAGGGTGCATAGGAAGCATCCGAAGGTAAAGGATGCTGAGGATGCTGGTCCATGGGATAGGGATTCCCATTTCCCATCCCAAAGTGCCTTCATCCTCCCAAATTCCACCTGTATCCTTCCACAGTCAGCATTCCATAGGGAATTGAGGCCTCCTTCCCGACTTTTCCCATATTCCCAATGGGAGCATCCCAAACCTCCTCCCATAGAGCAGTTTAGTTGGGTTGGAGCATCCTCATCCCTGCTTTGGGACTGCTGGACCACAGAAACAGGGATTCTGCATCCCTTGGGATGAGGGATCCCATTCCATGATCCCATTGCTGTGGTCCAAGGGTGTTGGGAATGCTTGGAAGCAGTCGGAGGCGCTGGATCCATGGATTTAGGGAATTCCATAGGGATTTGAGGCCTCGTTCCCAGCTTTTCCCATATTCCCAATGGGAACATCCCGAATGGGGGTTGGGAATGGGGTTGGAAGCAGTCGGAGGCGCTGGATCCATGGATTTAGGGAATTCCATAGGGATTTGAGGCCTCATTCCCGACTTTTCCCATATTCCCAATGGGAACATCCCAAATGGGGGTTGGGAATGGGGTTGGAAGCAGTCGGAGGCGCTGGATCCATGGATTTAGGCAATTCCATAGGGATTTGAGGCCTCGTTCCCATCTTTTCCCATATCCCAATGGGAGCATCCCAAACCTCCTCCCATAGAGCGTTCATAGGGGTTCCAGGCAGCTGCTTCCCAGCTCCGGGGCCCTTTGCTTGGATCCTGTTTTGTTCTGCAGGGATTTTCCCTTTGGGAAAGGGGGGATCCTTTGGGATTCGCTTTGGGAAGAGCGGAGTCCATAGGGATCCATAGGGGCTTTGGGAAGTGTTTGGAGGGGTTTTAGGAATTGTTTGATGGGATTTTTAGGGGAGCGTTTGCTGGGATTTTGGGAACTGATCAATAGGATTTTGGGAAGCGTTTGATGGGATTTCGTGGGAATCGTTTGCTGGGATTTTGGGAAGCATTTGGTGGGATTTTTGGGAAGTGATCAATGGGATTTTGGGAAGTGTTTGAAGGGATTCTGGGAAGCGTTTTATGGGATTTTGGGAAGCGATTTATGGGGTTTTTTGGGAATTGCTTGATGGGATTATGGGAAGCGATCAATGGGAATCTGGGAAGTGATCAATGGGATTTTGGGAAGTGCTTAATTGGATTTTGGGAACCATTTTATGGGATTTTGGGAACCGTTTTATGGGATTTTGGGAAGCATTTGATGGGATTTTGGGAAGTGTTTGATGGGATTTTTTTGGGAATTCTTTGATGGGATTTTGGGAAGCTTTCCATGGGATTTTGGGGAGCGTGTGATGGGGATTTTGGGAACTGTTTTATGGGATTTTGGGAAGTGCTTGGTGGGATTTTGGGAATCATTTGGTGGGATTTTGGGCAGCATTTCATGGGTTTTTTTGGCAATTGTTTGATGGGATTTTGGGAAGTGTTTAAAGGGATTTTGGGAAGCGTTCGATGGGGTTTTGGGAATCATTCCCTCTCCTTCCCTCTGGATGCTGGGCTTTGGAATTCCCATTGGGAATGCCGCCGGAAGCGCCCCCTTCAACCCCCCCATCTCCCCTCTTCTCTCCTCAGGTCGTGGGCAAGAAAGGGGAGAGCCACTGAGCCCCATTCCCAGCACCATTCCCAGCGCCATTCCCGGACGAGCGCCATTCCCAAAGAGAATTCCCGGCTTTCCCATTCCCATTCCCCCCTTTCCCATTGCGGGCCCCCATATCCCGGCCTTTTCCTTGTAAATAAAAACCCCATGCCTTTTGCCAAGGGGGGAAAAGGAGGGGAGGGAAAGAGGGAGGGACCCCGGCTTCCATTTGGGATGCGCCGTTCCCAAATCCACGGAAAACATGGAATTTCGGGCCTGTTTCCCCTCGTTTTTGGGGTCTTTAGACAGAAATAGGCGTTCCAAAGGGGGAATTTGGTATCCGTAGGGATCATCCTGCCCCATTCACATTGATCCGCCTCCCTCCATTCCCAACCCCACCGTAGCCCTGTTTCCTTGCTGGCACCATTCCAAACGTGAGGAATTCCATGGGAAACCCCACCTTTGGGACGCATTTGTCCCTATGGGGGTGTGTATGAAACCCGTGGCCTCCCGCCCGCAGGCCCCTGCCCATTGCGGCCTAGCGGGGCCTGCACCAGGCCGCGAAGCCTCGGCCCCCAGCAGCTCCCTCCGCCGCCTCCCCCCACATCCCCAGCGGCCTCCGTTCCCCCCTCCCACCCCCTTGGCCCCTTCCGGAGCCGCTGCGCTGGCGCCCGCCCGCCGCTAGGTGGCGCTGTGGCGCCGTTGGCGGGAAGCGCTGAGGGGAGGCCCGGGAATGCGGCGGGATCCCGGGATGCTCCCGATGGATCCCCATGGATCCGGATGCTCCGCACCCCCCCTTCCCCTTCCCCTTCCCCCTCACGGATCCCAGCTCCGCCATTCCCTATCCATAAATCCCAGTATCCGAGCCCCAGCTTCCAAGGAGCGTGGTAAGCAGGGAACACCCCCCCCCCCCCCCGGATGGGCTGGGAAAGGGAATGGGGTGGGAAAAGGGGGGGGGAACAATGGGATAAGGATGGAAATCCATGGATATCCCCAATGGAATCGCGTTGGGAAAGGGGGGATGGGGTCAGGCAGGCTCCATAGGGAATTCCATAGGGATGGGGGTCATTCCCACAAGGCCGAGGTGTCTCCATGTGGGAATAAGGGCTCTGGGTCCCAGGGGTGCTGCTTGCAATGGGTATGGGGGGGGGGGGAAGGCCGCTTCCCACCTTCAGGAATGGGGTGGGGGGGTATTCCCGGGACTGGGATAAACTGGGAATTCCAGCTCTTCCAGGGATCGGGAGCATCCCTGCCTCTCCTATTCCCAATGTGGGGAATGCTTTGGGATCATTGGGATCAGGCCATGGCGCATGGAGCATCCCTATGGAGCGCTCGCCATTCCCATTGGGGAGTGGGTTCCATTCCAAGCCAAGGGGGGATGATGGGAATGGGGTATCCCAAATCCCCTCTTTAGGCACGTCCAGGCCGGGCCGACACGGAATTCCCGATGGGAATGGTGCCCGTTATCCCAAGGCTTGACACTGGGATGGGGTGGGTTCCATATGGAATTCCCTCAGGGGAACGGTTGGGCCTGGGAAACACCCCCCTTATCCCTCCTTTTCCTTCCTTTTCCATCCTTTCCCATTCTTTATCCATCCTTTTCCTCATCCCTCCTTTTCCATCCTTTTCCATCCTTTCCCATTCCTTATCCCTCCTTTTCTTCCCTTTTCCATCCTTTTCCTTCCTTTCCCCTCCTTATTCCTTCTTTTCCCTCCTTTTCCATCCTTTTCTCTCCTTTTCCATCCTTTTCCTTCCTTTTTCCATGCTTTTCCATCCTTTTCCCTACTTTTCCCTCCTTTTCCATTCTTTTCACTCCTTTTCCTTCTTTCTCCCTCCTTTTCTCTCCTTTTCCATCCTTTTCCAGCCTTTTCCCTCTTCCTCCCTCCATTTCCATCCTTTTCCTTCCTCTTCCATCCATTTCCATCCCTTTCCCCTCCTCCTCCCTTTTTTCCATCCTTTTCCCTCCTTTTCCAGCCTTTTCCTTCTTTTTTTTCCTTCTTTTCCACCCCTTTCCCTCCTTTTCCTTCCTTCTCTTTCCTTCTCCCTTCTTTTTCCACCCTTTTCCATTCTTTTCACCCTTTTCCATCCTTTTCCTTCTTCCTTCTTCTTCCTTTTCCATCCTTATCCCTCCTTTTCCATCCTTTTCACTGTTTCTCCATCCTTTTCCTTCGTTTCCCTTCCTCTTCCTTCCTTTTCCACCCTTTTCCTTCCTTATTCCTCCTTTTCCATCCTTATCCCTCTTTTTCCATCCTTTTCCCCCCTTCTCCCTCCTTTTCCATCCTCTTCCCTCCTTTTCCATCCTCTTCCCTCCTTTTCCTTCTTCCTTCTCCTTCCTTATGGCTTCTTTTCCACCCTTTTCACTCCTTCTCCATCTTTTTCCATCCTTTTCCATCTCTCTCCATCCTTCTCCTTCCTTATTCCTCCTTTTCCATCCTTTTCCATCCTTTTCCCTTCCTTCTCCCTCCTTTCCCTTCCTTTTTCCTCCTTTTCCACCCTTTTCCTTCTTTCTCCCTCCTTTTCCATCCTTTCCCATCCTTTCCCATTCCTTATCTCTCCTTTTCCTCCCTTTTCCATCCTTTTCCTTCCTTTTCCCTCCTTTTCCCTCCTTTCCCACCCTTTTCCATGCTTCCCGCTCCTTCTCCATCCTTCCCCCCCCTTTCCCTCGGGAATGAGCACCCCCCCTTCCCACCTCCTCCTCCGCCTCCCACCCTTGGGAATGCTGCGGGATCACGGGACAGGAGACCCGGCACCTACGGCACAGCATTCCCAACCCTGGAATCCCATTGGGAACAGCCCTTTCCCAGCAATCCAACCCCCTCCAAAGGAAAAAGCAGGAATGGGGGAGAATCCACCCTTTGGGATAACAGCCCACCGACCCCATCCCATTGGAGCCAAGCTGGACCGGGAAGCGGTGGGATTCCCACTGGGAATTCCCTATGGATGGATGAAGCCCTATGGGATAACCACCCTCATCCTGGAGGCCTTTCCCTGCCGTTGAGCGCATCCATAGGGAATGCTCTTGCAGGGATCGAAGGCAGGAATTCCCATTGGAATGGGATCTCCATGGAAGCATCCCCTTTATCCATCCCTTTCCCCATTCCCAAGGCCTGGAATGCCGTTTTCCCGCTGGGAAGCAGCATCCCAACGCATGGCATCCATCCTGGCCTTTTCCCTATGGAAAAGATAGAGCCAGGTAATTCCCACCTATCGGAATCCCTGCAGCTGCTCCTCCCCATCCCTATGGGATTCCATAGGGAGAACGGATGCGAGCCCCTGGGATAATGGGATAAGCAATCCCATGGGGATTGGAGATGCTTCCCGGGAATCCAAGCATCCCATGGGATAGGATCAGCCTCATCCCGGAGCACTCAGAGCCATCCATAGGGATGCTGGGATAAACCTGGGAATGGCTTTGGGAGCATCCCTGCTGCAGCCGGTATTCCCATGGGAATGCTGCATGGCTGCACTGGGAGACTGGAGCCTCCCGTTGCTATGGCAACACAGGGGGATGCTCCCTGTATCCATGAAATCCATGCATGGATCCATGAATTCCATGCATTGATCCATGAATCCCATGCATTGATCCATGATTTCCATGCATTGATCCATGATTTCCATGCATTGATCCATGAATTCCATGCATTGATCCATGAATTCCATGCATTGATCCATGAATTCCATGCATTGATCCATGAATTCCATGCATTGATCCAGGATTTCCATGCATGGATCCATGATTTCCATGCATTGATCCATGATTTCCATGCATTGATCCAGGATTTCCATGCATTGATCCATGAATTCCATGCATTGATCCAGGATTTCCATGCATTGATCCACGAATTCCATGCATTGATCCATGAATCCCGTGCATTGATCCATGAATTCCATGCATTGATCCATGATTTCCATGCATTGATCCATGGATCCCATGCATTGATCCATGAATTCCATGCATTGATCCATGAATCCCATGCATTGATCCATGATTTCCACGCATTGATCCATGATTTCCACGCATTGATCCATGATTTCCACGCATTGATCCATGATTCCCATGCATTGATCCATGAATCCCATGCATTGATCCATGAATCCCATGCATTGATCCATGATTTCCACGCATTGATCCATGATTTCCACGCATTGATCCATGATTTCCACGCATTGATCCATGATTTCCACGCATTGATCCATGATTTCCATGCATTGATCCATGGATCCCATGCATTGATCCATGAATTCCATGCATTGATCCATGAATCCCATGCATTGATCCATGATTTCCACGCATTGATCCATGATTTCCACGCATTGATCCATGATTTCCATGCATTGATCCATGAATCCCATGCATTGATCCATGGATTCCATGCATTGATCCATGATTTCCATGCATTGATCCATGAATCCCATGCATTGATTCATGAATTCCATGCATTGATCCATGAATCCCATGCATTGATCCATGATTTCCATGCATTGATCCATGAATCCCATGCATTGATCCATGGATTCCATGCATTGATCCATGATTTCCATGCATTGATCCATGAATCCCATGCATTGATTCATGAATTCCATGCATTGATCCATGAATCCCATGCATTGATCCATGATTTCCATGCATTGATCCATGAATCCCATGCATTGATCCATGGATTCCATGCATTGATCCATGATTTCCATGCATTGATCCATGAATCCCATGCATTGATTCATGAATTCCATGCATTGATCCATGAATCCCATGCATTGATCCATGAATCCCTATGGAATCCCCTATGGAACACTGGGATTGATGGATCGGGACTGCCTCATTGGAACCCCGCTTTATCCCACATGCTCCTACCGGCCCCATAGCATCCCTATGGATCCCAAGGCCATTCCCACTCTCCTCCATGCCATTATCCCGGATGGAATTCCAACGGGTGGGAAAATCCATGGGGATGCTCCATTGGGAAGCTCCCCCTTAAGGATGCTCCTAGGAGAGCCCCAATGGGGCCTTATCCCGGGTGGGTTTTCCCATAGGATTCCCAAAAAGGGTCTGAACCCTGGGAAAACCCAAAATTTTCCTTGGAAATCCAGGAATTTCCTTAAAAATCCCGGAATTTCCATGGAAATCCCGGAATTCCCTTAAAAATCCCGGATTTTCCATGAAATTCCCGCTTTCCCATGGGATTGGGGAAGGGAAAAGACCCCGAGCCATTGCTCCATCCCTGCCATAAGGATAACGGATCGGGAATGCCAAAAGTCCCTTTCCCAGCATCATTCCCAATGGAATTCCCACTATTTTAGGTAGGGGGAGAGCACGGGGCCATCCCATTCCCATCGGGATCGCCATAGGAACGATGCTCCCACCCCATCCCACCTTAGGATCCAAAGGGATCCCATCCAGGCCATGGGATCCATAGGGTTCCCACTGTGTCCCACCGCATCCCATGGGATGCGCTCACCATTCCCACCCTATTCCCAGTGCTCCAATGGGATGCTCTTTGCTTCCAAGCCCTCCACTGGGATCCCCCCCATAGTTTCCCACCCTCATCCCATAGTTTTCCATAGATCCAAGGGGATTCCATCAATCCAAGCCCCGAAGAGCAGAGCTTCCCATCCGATCCCAAAGGGATAACGGATGCGATTCCCTCTTTTCCAGCCAGGATCCATCCATCCCCATCGGCATCCCTGGACCAGCGCCTCCCGATCCCAATGGGAAGATGGGGCCGCATCCATCGTTTCCATGGATAACGCAATGGGAAGCACGGATGCAGCCGGCTTGGGATAACGGCGGCTGCTCCGGGAGCCGTTAGTAGCAAGGATGGGAATGGGAATGGGAATGGGAATGGGAATGGGAACGGGAATGGGAACGGGAATGGGAATGGGAATGGGAACGGGAATGGGAATGGGAATGGGAATGGGAACGGGAACGGGAATGGGAACGGGAATGGGAATGGGAATGGGAACGGGAATGGGAATGGGAATGGGAACGGGAATGGGAATGGGAACGGGAATGGGAATGGGAATGGGAACGGGAATGGGAATGGGAATGGGAACGGGAATGGGAATGGGAACGGGAATGGGAACGGGAACGGGAATGGGAATGGGAACGGGAATGGGAACGGGAATGGGAATGGGAACGGGAACGGGAATGGGAATGGGAATGGGGGCCGTTATCCCGCTTCTTCCCTATCGCCATTCCCAAAGGGATGCGCTTCCATCAGGGCCCTGTATCGGGGATGCATTGGGATACAGGCACCTCATCCCTTCCCTATGGACACATGGGAATGTGGGAAAAGAGCCCATATCCATGTTGGAATGGGACCGGAGCCCGTTCCCAGTGCATTCCCAGTTGGCACCAGTACTCCAGAGGCTTTTGGCTGGGAGCAACCCGGAATGCTGCCATTGTTTGCCTTGGGAAGGATGCTTCCCATAGGAAACCAATGGGATTTGGGATGGCGTTCCCCATTCCAGGCTGGGAACACATACATGTACATACACATGCATACACATGTACATCCACATACATGTACATACACCTGTACATCCACACATGTACATCCACACATGTACATACACGCACATACACATGTACATGCACACGCCTGTACACACACGTACATACATGTACACACATGTGCATACACACGTGTGCATGCACACATACATGTACTTACACACACATGTACATGCACACACATGTACAGACACATACATGTACATACACATGCACACACACGTACACACACATGTACATACACATACATGTACATACACATGTACACACACACGGACATACATGTACATAACATGCACACACACGTACACACATACACGGACATACATGTACACACACGTACACACACATGTACATACACATGTACACACACGGACATACATGTACACACACATGTACACACATGCACACACATGCACACACATGTACACACATACACGCACATACATGTACACACATGTACACACATACATGGACATACATGTACACACACGTGTACATACACATGTACACACATACACGGACATACATGTACACACATGTACACATGCACACACATGCACACACATGTACACACATACACGCACATACATGTACACACACATGTACACACACATGTACACACATACACGGACATACATGTACGCACACATGTACATACACATGTACACACATACACGGACATACATGTACATACACATGTACACACACGTACACACATACACGGACATACATGTACACACACATGTACATACACATGTACACACATACACGGACATACATGTACATACACATGTACACACACGTACACACATACACGGACATACATGTACACACACATGTACATACACATGTACACACACATGTACACACATACACGGACATACATGTACACACACATGTACACACACATGTACACACATGTACACACATGTACACACATGTACACACATACACGCACATACATGTACACACACATGTACACACACATGTACATACATGCACACACATGCACACACATGTACACACATACACGCACATACATGTACACACACATGTACACACACATGTACACACATACACGGACATATATGTACACACACGTACATGCACATGTACACACACACATGTACACATACATGTACACACACACATGCACACACATGTACATACACACGCACACACACCCGCACACGTGTACATACACACGCACTCACGTGCCCGCCCACCCACGTGACACCCCCACCCACGTGACACCCCCCTCCCCCCGGGCAGCCCCCGCCCCTCCCCGCGCGCGGGCCCCGGCGCCCCCGCGGGGCCGTTGGCGGGAACTCGGCCCTGCCGCGGGAAGCGGCGGCGGGAAAAGGGGGGGGGGGATCACGTGGGTGGCGGTGTCACGTGGGTGGGCGGACACGTGAGTGCGTGTGTATGTACACGTGTGCGTGTATGTGCGTGTGTATGTACATGTATGTGCATGTGTGTGTGTACATGTATGTGTGTGTACATGTGCATGTGTGTGTGCATGTGTGTACATGTGTATGTACATTGTGTGTGCATGCATATGCACATGTGTGTATATGTGTATGTACACGTATGTGTACATGTGTATGTACATGTGTATTTACATGCATGTGTGTATCTACATGTGTTTGCATATGCATATGTATATATGTATATGCATGTGCAAGTATGTACATGTATGTGTGTGCATGTACATGTATGTCCGTGTATGTGTGTACATGTGTATGTACATGTGTGTGTATATGTGTATGTACATCTCTATGTATGTACGTGTGTATGTACATGTATGTGTACATGTGTATGTACATGCGTGTGTATGTATGTACGTGTATGTGTATGTACATATGTGTGCAAGTATGGACATGTCTGAGTGTGTACTTACATGTCTGTATATATACGCATGTGCATGTATGTATACACATGTGCACGCATGTACACGTGTGTTCAAGCATGTGCTTGTGCCTTCATGTATGTTCACGTATGTTCATATATGTTCATGTGTGTTCATGTATGTCCGTGTATGTTCATGCATGTTCATGCACGTTCATGCGTGTTCATGTATGTTCATGCGTGTCCATGTGTGTTCATGTATGTTCATGCGTGTCCATGTGTGTTCATGCATGTCCATGTGTGTCCATGTATGTTCATGCATGTCCATGTGTGTTCATATATGTTCATGCGTGTTCATGCGTGTCCATGCGTGTCCATGTATGTTCATGTATGCACCAGCTCCCATCCGCAGCCATTCCCTGCCCCCGCTCACCCCCATTCCCGTTCCTCTTCCAGCCGGATCCTCCCCGCAGGGATGAGGCCCCGGGGCCATTCCCAGCCCCCCCATTGGGCTCCCCGCATCCCGGCCCCATCCCAGCATTCCAGGTAGGAACCGGGAACCAGGCCCGCTCTCACCCCATCCCATAGAGCATCCCATAGAGCAGCCCATAGAGCAGCCCATAGAGCATCCCATAGAGCATCCCATAGAGCATCCCATAGAGCATCCCATAGAGCAGCCCATAGAGCATCCCATAGAGCAGCCCATAGAGCATCCCATAGAACATCCCATAGAGCATCCCATAGAGCATCCCATAGAGCATCCCGTAGAGCATCCCATAGAGCATCCCATAGAGCATCCCATAGAGCATCCCATAGAGCAGCCCATAGAGCATCCCATAGAGCAGCCCATAGAACATCCTATAGAGCATCCCATAGAGCATCCTATAGAGCATCCCATAGAGCAGCCCATAGAGCAGCCCATAGAGCATACTATAGAGCATCCCATAGAGCATCCCATAGAGCATCCCATAGAGCATCCCATAGAGCATCCCATAGAGCAGCCCATAGAGCAGCCCATAGAGCATCCCATAGAGCAGCCCATAGAACATCCTATAGAGCATCCCATAGAGCATCCTATAGAGCATCCCATAGAGCAGCCCATAGAGCAGCCCATAGAGCATACTATAGAGCATCCCATAGAGCATCCCATAGAGCAGCCCATAGAGCAGCCCATAGAGCATACTATAGAGCATCCCATAGAGCAGCCCATAGAGCATCCCATAGAGCATCCCATAGAGCATCCCATAGAGCAGCCCATAGAGCATCCCATCAGCAGCCCATAGAACATCCTATAGAGCATCCCATAGAGCATCCTATAGAGCATCCCCATAGAGCATCCCCATAGAGCATCCCCATAGAGCATCCCCATAGAGCATCCTCATAGAGCATCCTCATAGAGCATCCTCATAGAGCATCCCCATAGAGCATCCCCATAGAGCACCCATAGAGCATCCCATAGAGCATCCATAGAGCACCCATAGAGCATCCATAGAGCACCCATAGAGCACCCATAGAGCATCCCATAGAGCATCCCTGTCCATCCCCGAGCACCCATAGAGCATCCCTTAGAGCATCCCTTAGAGCATCCCATAGAGCATCCCATAGAGCATCCCATAGAGCATCCCATAGAGCATCCCATAGAGCAGCCCATAGAGCAGCCCATAGAGCATCCCATAGAGCATCCCATAGAGCATCCCATAGAGCATCCCATAGAGCAGCCCATAGAGCATCCCATAGAGCAGCCCATAGAGCATCCCATAGAGCATCCCATAGAGCATCCCATAGAGCATCCCATAGAGCATCCCGTAGAGCATCCCATAGAGCATCCCATAGAGCATCCCATAGAGCATCCCATAGAGCAGCCCATAGAGCATCCCATAGAGCAGCCCATAGAACATCCTATAGAGCATCCCATAGAGCATCCTATAGAGCATCCCATAGAGCAGCCCATAGAGCAGCCCATAGAGCATACCATAGAGCATCCCATAGAGCATCCCATAGAGCATCCCATAGAGCATCCCATAGAGCATCCCATAGAGCATCCCATAGAGCATCCCATAGAGCATCCCATAGAGCATCCCATAGAGCATCCCATAGAGCATCCATAGAGCATCCATAGAGCATCCCATAGAGCATCCCATAGAGCATCCCATAGAGCATCCCATAGAGCATCCCATAGAGCATCCCATAGAGCAT
The DNA here is from genome assembly GCF_033783945.1 of Neopsephotus bourkii. Lineage (NCBI taxonomy): Eukaryota > Metazoa > Chordata > Aves > Psittaciformes > Psittacidae > Neopsephotus > Neopsephotus bourkii. The sequence continues at coordinate 43,453 of NW_026901850.1, read as the reverse complement.
CCCATAGAGCATCCCATAGAGCATCCCATAGAGCATCCCATAGAGCATCCCATAGAGCATCCCATAGAGCATCCCATAGAGCATCCCATAGAGCATCCCATAGAGCATCCCATAGAGCATCCCATAGAGCATCCCATAGAGCATCCCATAGAGCATCCCATAGAGCATCCCATAGAGCATCCCATAGAGCATCCCATAGAGCATCCCATAGAGCATCCCATAGAGCATCCCATAGAGCATCCCATAGAGCATCCCATAGAGCATCCCATAGAGCAGCCCATAGAGCAGCCCATAGAGCATCCCATAGAGCATCCCATATACCAGCCCATAGAGCATCCCATAGAGCATCCCATAGAGCATCCCTGCTCCCATCCCATAGAGCATCCCATAGAGCATCCCATAGAGCATCCCATAGAGCATCCCTGCTCCCATCCCATAGAGCATCCCATAGAGCATCCCATAGAGCATCCCATAGAGCATCCCATATCCCATCCCTGCTCCCATCCCATAGAGCATCATTCCCAACCCTTTCCCAGCTCATTCCCTGTATCCCATTGGGAAGAGCATCATTCCCAGCTCACTCCCATTGGGAAGAGCATCATTCCCTGTATCCCATTGGGAACAGCATCACCCCCTGGAATGCCATCAGGAAGCACCCCTAAGGAACCCAAGGGCACCCTTATCCCACAGGACCACAATGGGACGAAGCAGCCGCATCCCAAAAGCATCCTGCTCCCAAGCCCTTTATACCCCTAAATCCCCCCCAATTCCCATACAATTCCTTAAAGCAGGAAAACCGGGATGGGGAAAAAACCCCAAATTGCAGGGGCCTGCATCCGTCACACCAGTGATCCAATGGGATTCCTTGGGAACAAGGGCTCCATCCCATCTTTTCCAAGCAGCTGGGGCTTGGGAATGGCCGGAATTCCATATGGGAATTGCATGGATGGGGCTGGGATGCAGGCAAAGGGGGGTGGGAAAGGCAGGGAGCTAAGGAATGAGGGGGGATCTATGGGGTTGGCATAGGGAAAGCAATGGGAATGGCATAGGGAAAGCAATGGGAATGGCATAGGGAAAGGGGGGAATGGCATAGGGAAGGGGAATGGCATAGGGAAAGGGGGGAATGGCATAGGGAAAGCAATGGGAATGGCATAGGGAAAGGGGGGAATGGCATAGGGAAAGCAATGGGAATGGCATAGGGAAAGGGGGGAATGGCATAGGGAAAGCAATGGGAATGGCATAGGGAAAGCAATGGGAATGGCATAGGGAAAGCAATGGGAATGGCATAGGGAAAGCAATGGGAATGGCATAGGGAAAGCAATGGGAATGGCATAGGGAAAGGGGGGAATGGCATAGGGAAAGCAATGGGAATGGCATAGGGAAAGCAATGGGAATGGCATAGGGAAAGCAATGGGAATGGCATAGGGAAAGCAATGGGAATGGCATAGGGAAAGCAATGGGAATGGCATAGGGAAAGCAATTGGGATGGCATAGGGAAAGCAATGGGAATGGCATAGGGAAAGCAATGGGAATGGCATAGGGAAAGCAATGGGAATGGCATAGGGAAAGCAATGGGAATGGCATAGGGAAAGCAATGGGAATGGCATAGGGAAAGGGGGGAATGGCATAGGGAAAGCAATGGGAATGGCATAGGGAAAGCAATGGGAATGGCATAGGGAAAGCAATGGGAATGGCATAGGGAAAGCAATGGGAATGGCATAGGGAAAGCAATGGGAATGGCATAGGGAAAGCAATGGGAATGGCATAGGGAAAGCAATGGGAATGGCATAGGGAAAGGTGGGAATGGCATAGGGAAAGCAATGGGAATGGCATAGGGAAAGGTGGGAATGGCATAGGGAAAGGGGGGAATGGCATAGGGAAAGGGGGGAATGGCATAGGGAAAGCAATGGGAATGGCATAGGGAAAGGGGGGAATGGCATAGGGAAAGCAATGGGAATGGCATAGGGAAAGGTGGGAATGCCATAGGGAACATCAATGGGAATGCCATAGGGAACATCAATGGGAATGCCATAGGGAAAGGAGCAGCATCCCCATCCCTTCCTCAGCATCCCTATGGCTCCCTATGGACCCCATTCCCAGAGATCCCCCTTTGGGATCCCCCCCATGCAACCCTTGGGACGCAGTGGGAATATTCCAAGCAATCCCAGACTTTTCCCACTTTCTGGAATCCCATGGCCCCAAAATGGTCCCATCCCAAACCCTTTTTTTCCCTCTTTTCCAGAGGGGGAAAACTGCAGGAATCAAGAGGGAAAATTTGGGAAGCGCATCCATCTTTTGGGAATTCCATGGGTGAGTGCTCTGCATCCCTATCCCAACATCCCTTTGATCCCATTATCCCCAATGCATTCCCATGGGCCGGAAATCCTATGGGAATACCCCCTCCTGAGCTCAACGCACTGCGGGAATTCCCGCTTATCCCGATGGGAAAGCCCAATCCCAATGGATGATCCCATATGGGGCATTGCCAATGGAATCCCATCCAATCCCAGTCGGAATCCCTTGGGAATTGAGGCTGGGAAGGGCCTTTGGAATGGCAGGGATGCTCCCGCTTGGAATGCCCCCATTCCCAATGGGGTCCGGAGGACTTGGTCCGTGGCAGCCTCGGCCCCCCGGAGTTAGTCCCGTATCCCATATATCCCATATCCCGTATATTCCATATCCCATATATCCCATATTCCCATATATCCCATATACCCCATATCCCATATATCTCATATCCCCATATACTCCATATCCCATATATTCCCATATATCCCATATTCTATATCCCATATATCCCATATTCCATATATCCCATATGTCCCATATACCATATATCCCATATATTCCATACATATCCCATATATCCCATATCCCATATATCCTATATATCCCATATCCCATATATCCCATATATCCCATATATTCCATATATCCTGTATATTCCATATATCCCGTATATTCCATATCCCATATCCCATATATCCCATATCCCATATATCCCATATATCCCATATCCCATATATACCATATCCCATATATCCCATATCTCATATTCCCATATCCCATATCCCAAACATCCCATATATCCTCTATTCCCATATATCCCATATTATTCAATATCCCATATGTTCCATATTCCCATATATCCCATATTACCATGTATCCCATATATCCCATATCCCATATATCCCATATCCCATATATCCCATATCCCATATCCCATATATACCATATCCCATATATCCCATATCTCATGTTCCCATATCCCATATCCCAAACATCCCATATATCCTCTATTCCCATATATCCCATATTATTCAATATCCCATATATTCCATATTCCCATGTATCCCATATTCTGTATCTCCCATATATTCCATATCCCATATAGTCCATATTCCCATATCCCATATTCCCATACATCCCATATCCCATACATCCCATATTCCCATATATCCCATATCCCAAATATCCTCTATTCCCATATATTCAATATCCCATATATTCCCATATATCCCATATTCTGCATATCCCATGTATCCCATATATTCCATATCCCATATTTCCATGTATCCCATCTTCCCATACATCCCATACATCCCATTTTCCCATGTATCCCATATGCCTGCATATCCCATATCCCATATATTCCATATCCGATATACCCCATATATCCCATATCCCATATCCCATATATCCCATATACCCCATATACCCCCTATATCCCCTATATCCCCTATCCCATCCTCCTTCACCCACTCCAACCCAACCCATTCCCCTTTGGGATCCATCCCATTGGACCCCTCGATCCCAACGCCCCCACGGGGGGGTGCCCCCCCCGGCCCCATCCCTTCCCCACCCCCCCCCTCCATTCCCCACCTCATCCGCGTTGCTCCCCCCTTCCCCCTCCCCTCCCCCGTTATTCCCAGCATTCCCAGCCCCATTCCCAGCATTCCCAGTCCCATTCCCAACCCTTTCCCACCCCCCAACCCCCCCCTTCCCCGTCATTGTCTTCGCCTCGCCCGCGCCTATAAAGGGGGCGGGAAGTACCCGGATGTGCGCGCCCGGCCATGGGGCCGCTGCCAGAGCGAGCGGCTCCGAGCTTGGGGCCCGAGCGCGGCCTAAGCGGGACCGGGATGAGGGGGGAGGAAAACCGGGAATGAGACCGGGAATGAGACCGGGAATTCCTCCCCCCCCGTTCCTCCCGGATACCGATTCCCATTGGGAAGCACCGCGGCCCGCTTGGGAATTACCGGCTCCGGACTTCTCCTTTCCCCCCATTGAACCCTGTGGAGGAAGCCCTGAGGGAGGCGTTAAAGCGGTGCGGGGACGGAGATTCCTCACTTTGGGAATGGCGGGACCCCCTTTTTTCCCCCTTTTTCCCTTCTTTTTCCCCTATTCCCCATCCTTTTGACCCCCTGCAATCGGGCGAAGGTAAACTTCCCCCTTCCCCGCCCCATTCCCGCCGGGAAAAGTACCCCAAAACGGGAATATTCCCTTTGGGAACGGGATAATCCCCCTTTTTCCCTACTCCTTCCCAACTCCCAACCAGCTCCAAGTGGGAATGGGACTGGGAAACACCCCCTTTTCCCCTTTATTTCCCCTATGGAAGCGCTGGGGCCCAGCGATGGGAGCGGAGCGCGGGCCCGGCTCTTGCCGCTCTGAGGCCCCCCCCCTCCGCGCCGCTTCCCTCAGGCGCTCCCGTTCTTTTCCCCCGTTTTATCCCCGTTTTTTTCCCCGTTTTTCCCCAAATTTTTTCCCAAATTTTTCCCCAATTTTTTCCCGATTTTTCCCCACTTTTTTCCCCGTTCTTTTCCACACAAAAAAGTTGGGAATAACCCCAAGGCCAAGCCACAAGGAAGCGCTCGCAGCCGCCTCCTGTTGCTCCCCGCCGCGGGGCCTTGCGTCCGCTCGGCTCCGCTCCCATCTTTGCCTCCTCCCATTCCCATTCCCGGCCCCAATCCCATTCCCAACCCCATTCCCGTCCCCATTCCCATTCCCAAGCCCATTCCCGTCCCCATTCCCATTCCCAAGCCCATTCCCAACGCTTTCTCACCCCGCCTTCTCCCCTCCCCATGCTCGCAGGCCTGCGGGCCGGCCTCGCCATGCAGCCCCAGCAGCACCAGCGCATGGCTGCCTTGGGCACGGACAAAGAGCTCAGCGATCTCCTGGATTTCAGTGCGGTAAGGGACACGGCATTCCCAAAACCGGGAATAACCCCTCCTATCCCATTCCCGAGCCATGGAAAACCCCCCCTTTCCTTTCCCCCTTTGCGCTTTGCCCCTTTGCCAAGTCCCGAAAGATGGAGCGCGCCCCCCCCGCATCCCGAAATTCCCGAAAGATGGAAAATCCCCTTTTCCAAGTGCCCCCAAACTGGGAAAAATCCCTTTTTCCCAATGGAAAAGATGGGAAATCTTTCCCCGCCGTTGCCCCAAAGGGGAAAGCGCTTTTCCCCGTTCCCAAAAGGTGGGAAAACCCCTTTATCCTTTCCTTATAATTCCCAAAAAGGGGAAAATCCTTTTCCATCTTTCCCCGCGATTCCCAAAAGCTGGAAAACCCCTTTCCCTTTTCCTTATAATTCCCAAAAAGGGGAAAATCCGTTTCCGCTTTTCCCCGCCGTTCCTAAAAGGTGGAAAAATCCCTTTCCAGTTCCTAAAAGCGGCCAAACCCCGCTCCCCCTTTACCCCGCGATTCCCAAAAGGTGGAAAAATCCTTTCCCTTTTCCTCATAATTCCCAAAAAGGGGAAAATCCTTTTCCGCTTTTCCCCGCAATTCCTAAAAGATGGAAAAATCCCTTTCCAATTCCCCCCAAAGCGGCAAAAAACCCTTTTTCCCCTTCCCTGCAATTCCCAAAACATGGAAAACCCTTTTCCCGCAATTCCCATAATGGGGATAAACCCTTTCCCCCTTTTCCCGCAATTCCCATAATGGGGATAAACCCTTTCCCCCTTTTCCTGCAATTCCCATAATGGGGAAAACCCTTTCCCCCTTTTCCCGCAATTCCCATAAGGAGAAAAACCCTTTTTCCCCTTTCCTGCAATTCCCAAAACATGGAAAACCCTTTTCCCGCAATTCCCGTAAAGGGGATAAACCCCTTTCCCCCTTTTCCCGCAATTCCCATAATGGGGAAAATCCCTTTTCCCCCTTCCCCGCAATTCCCATAATGGGGATAAACCCTTTTCCCCCCATTCCCATAAAGGGGATAAACCCCTTTCCCCATTACCCGCAACCCGCTACCGCTGCCAAACCCCCTTTTCCCTTTTCCCCGTCATTCCCAAAACCCGGAAACCCAAACCCTTTTCCCGCAATCCCAAAAAGGGGGAATGATCCCATTCCCCGATCCCAAAAACCCTCAATACCCCCCCCATCCCTTTCCTTTCCCCCCTTTCCCCATTCCCAAAAGCCGGAATAATCCCCCCCCATTTCCCATTCCCAACCAGCTCCTTCGGATGCTCCCGATCCCAAAACACCCCCCCCCCCCCTCCCGTTGTTTTCCATGCCCTAAATCCATAGGGAAACTTTGCCCGGAGCTTTAGGAACTCCGCTCCCGAAGCCCGGTGTTCCCAATGGGATGCATGCACTTCCCTGCTTATATCCCCCCTTATCCCATTATCCCAAATCCACCATTCCCTATCCCTTTTCCCATCTATTTTCCCTATGGACATCGGGGGTGGGATATCCCGGCGGCGTTCCCATTGGGAAAAACCCCCAAAGTCGCCTTTATCCCAAAATCCCTCTTTTTGGGATATGGGAAAGAGGGGGGGGAATGGGATGCGCATTGGTACCGAGGGGTTAAAGGGGAAATAAAGGGGGACGGCCACCCGCAATCCCAAAAGCCGGCGCTTTCCCCTTCGGAGCGGCTTTGGGATCGCCGTGCTTTTCCCTATGGAATCCCATTCCCGGTCTCTTTTCCCCTATAGATGTTCTCCCCCCCGGTGAGCAGCGGCAAGAACGGCCCCACATCCTTGGCCAGCGGGACCTTCAGCGGCTCCGGTGAGTCCCATCCCATTATTCCCGATGTCGGGAATGCTTTGGGATGCGCCTTCCTATGGGGTTTATCCCATCGGGAACCGGAATTCCTGCTTTTCCCCACTTTAATCCCGTTGTTTTCTATGGGTTCCCCTTGGAACAACGCGGATTTCTTTATGGGAAACAGCGTTTGGTATCCCGGGAATCCTAAAGAAAATGAGGAGAATCCCCCCCGGTTTTCCCTATAAAAGGAAAACCGGCACGGGCATAATATCTATGGAATATTTAGGGGCAGAATTCCCACTTTTTCCCTATGGGATTTGCTTGGGATTCCATCGGGATGCCCCAAAAGCCTCCCTAAAGGAATACGGTCGCGGTGCCCGAACTTTTCCATAGAGGCAATGGGAAAAGGATGGAAAAGGGAACGGGGGGGGGAAAGAAACCCCAAATCCTTTGGGATTGATCCCGGCTTTTCCCTAAAGTCCCTTAAGGAGGATTTCAACCTCCGGGTTGGGAATTGGGAAGGCCCCATCCCGGTGCAAACGGATTTAGGGCCGCCGTTGAAAATCCCATAGGATAACGGCTCCCGGTGTTATTCCCTTTGGGAATAGGGCCCTGCTTCCATTCCCATCCCAAAGGGAGCGTTCCCGATGGTGTTATCCCGGGAATTCCATTCGGGATGGAGCATCCTTTGCCATACAAGCGGCTTCCCTTTACTTTCCCCTATAACGCCCTCACCTTCCCATCGGCATTCCCTTCTTTTCCCCCCCCATTCCCTAATTATCCCTTAAATCCCAGTTTTCCAGCTGGGAATGCTGATGAAATCCATTGGGAAAAGCACCCCCCCCTTCCCATATAAAACCCATAGGGGGGGGGTCCCATTGTCTCCATCCCAAAGCATCGGGATCCCTTCGGATGCCGGGAAGTGGGAACGATGCCAGCGGCTCCGCGGCATCGGAGCGAGGCTTTTCCTAAGGGAAAAATCCCATTTTTCCCATATTTGGGAATCCCGACCCCCCCCCCCCACCCCATTGTTAACCAAAACCCTTTGGTTTTCCATACTTTTTTCCCCCAAAAAGCGGCATTCCCAAAGTTTCAGGGATCGGGAAAAGGGTTATCCATAGGGATAAGGCTGGAAGCGGGGCTATTGTTTGCTTCCCAAGCGCTCCATTGGGATGCGAAGGCAAATCCTATGGGATACCATAAACCCCCCCCCCTTTCCCCATTCCAAACATTGGGAATTGCCGGCTTCATTCCCCCTTCCCGCGGTGCCTTTTTCCCTTTGGAATATGGGATAAGCATCCCTTTTCCCACCGTCGGGAATGGTGCCCATCGGAATCCCATCCCATTCCCTGCCTTTGTTTGCCACCATGGGAACGGCATCCCTATTCCAGACATTGGGAATTGCACCCCCTCAATCCCAACCCTACTAAAGGGGGTGTATATATAGGGCGAGGATGCTCTTTTCCCTATGGATTGCACCGGGATGCATCCTCGGGATCAATAGGGAAAGCTTTCCCATAGGAAAACCAGGATACAGCCCAATGGGGGGGGGTGTTCCTATAGCATCCCTATGGAAAGGGGAACAGGGACTCGATCCATTGGGAATCCTAAGCCTATGGATCGGGAATGCTGCCCCCCCCCTTTATCCAGGCGGCATTCCAGCTTTCCGGCATGGCATCCCATCCATAGGGATGCTCCAAAGGGGGGGGGGGTTCCCCATCCCATGGGATTCGCCCTGCATCCCAAAGGGATAAAGGCGTCGGGAATGCCGCTCGGATGCTCCCGGTATCCAAGGCTTTGGATCCCGGATCCCATATCCCATAGCGTTCCCATTCCCAATAGGGAATGCCATTCCCGGAGCTTTTAAGCATGGAATTCCCAGTTTTCCAACGGTCCATTGGGATTTAGGGTTGCTTCCATAGGATTCCTAAGGAATAATCCCTCATCCCCCTTTTTGTGCTCCGAAATCCATGGATTTCCATCAGGAAAAGCAGTCGGGAATATCGGGAATATTGGGAATGGTGCCTTTTCCATAGGGAAAAAGCCTCCGGAATGGGAGCTGCTCTTCCCAAAGGCTGGAATCTCGTCCGATCCTTCCCATTTCCCATCCCAAAGGAGAATTCCCGGTGTTTTATCCCTATTGGCTCCAGGAAAGGGAATTCCCGATGGCTTTGTGCTGCTTTGCCCGCATCCAAAGGGATCGGACGGCATTCCAGAGGGTGGGAATGGGTATTCCCATTGGGAGCATCCATCCCGCCGTTCCTTAGGGATCCCCCTTTCCTTCCTATCCATTGAATGGATGGGATAAAGCCTTTGGGATTCCATAAGTTGGGAATATCCCCATTGGGATAAGGAATGGGGGGGTCCCCTATGGGTTGGGAATGGGGATCCTATGGCGAGGCAGAATCCATAAGGATTCCCTACGTTGGGAATGCTGCTGTGGCCGCCCCATTGATGGGAATGGGGGCAAAGGGGAAGAGCAACAGGTACTTCCTGCCTTTTATCCCATGGTATCCATGCTTTCCCTTTCTTCCCTATGGATACAAGGAATTCCGTGTTCCCATAGGGATGGATATCCCTGTTGTTCCCATAGGGATGCATGTCCCTGTTGTTTCCATAGGGATGCATGTCCCTGTTGTTCCCATAGGGATGCATGTCCCTGTTGTTCCCATAGGGATGCATATCCCTGTTGTTCCCATCGGGATGCATATCCCTGTTGTTCCTATAGGGATGGATATCCCTGTTGTTCCCATCGGGATGGATATCCCTGTTGTTTCCATAGGGATGCATATCCCTGTTGTTCCTATAGGGATGGATATCCCTGTTGTTCCCATAGGGATTCATATCCCTCTTATTCCCATAGGGATTCATATCCCTGTTGTTTCCATCGGGATGGATATCCCTGTTGTTCCCATAGGGATTCATATCCCTCTTATTCCTATAGGGATGGATATCCCCCTTATTCCCATAGGGATTCATATCCCTCTTATTCCCATAGGGATGGATATCCCCTTTATTCCCATAGGGATGCATATCCCTTTTATTCCCATAGGGATGGATATCCCCCTTATTCCCATAGGGAATCCCAGGCAAAACCAGTGGGAAACCGCTTGGATTGGAGAGCCAAATCCCATTGATCCCTATGGAAATACCAATGGGGTCAAGGGATGCTCCCATTCCCAGTATCCCGCTTCCCTTTCCCCCATCATTCCCAGCACCTCTTCCCATTCCATCGCATCCAAGACATAGGATTCCATAGGATCCAAGGAGACCAGAAGGGAAGGGATGGGAATGGGGCTCCCGGTGCCATGGCAACGAAGGGGGGGGGGGTTATACTGGGATGTTCCAGTCTCTCCCAGTTGCCGGCGGCATTCCCTGTGGGAAGAGGCGGCACGAGGGTGCTTGCGCATCCCATGGGATTGTGGGGATGGAGCCAAAGGGTTGCTGGCATCCCATATCCCATTCCCATATCCCATTCCATATCCCATTCCCATATCCCATTCCCTATCCCATTCCATATACGACTCCGTATCCCATTCTGTATCCCATTCCGTATCCCATTCCATATCCCATTCCCTATCCCATTCCATATCCCATTCCCTATCCCATTCCCTATCCCATTCCATATACGACTCCGTATCCCATTCTGTATCCCATTGTATCCCATTCCATATCCCATTCCCTATCCCATTCCATATCCCATTCCTATCCATTCCTATTCCATTCTATCATTATCCATTGTATCCCATTCATCCCATTCCATATCCCATTCCCTATCCCATTCCCTATCCCATTCCATATACTTATTTCTGTATCCATTCCATATCCATTCCCTATCCATCCCTATCCCTTCCATATCTCCATCCATTGTATCCCATTCCGTATCCCATTCCCTATCCCATTCCATATCCCATTCCCTATCCCACTCCATATCCCATTCCCTATCCCATTCCCTATCCCATTCCATATCCCATTCCCTATCCCATTCCCTATCCCATTCCATATACGACTCCGTATCCCATTCTGTATCCCATTCCGTATCCCATTCCATATCCCATTCCATATCCCATTCCATATCCCATTCCATATCCTATTCCTGTATCCCATTCCATATCCCATTCCTGTATCCCATTCCATATCCCTTTCTATATCCCATTCCCGTGTCCCAGTCCTGTGTCCCATTCCATATCCCACTCCGTATCCCATTCCATATCCCATTCCCTATCCCATTCCCTATCCCATCACGCCACCTTCTTCCCACTATCCCCTCAGCATTCCCTTTGGCACCTTAAAGCCATTCCCAGTATTCCCATATCCAAGCTCTCTTGCTTGGGATCAAGTGGCTCCTCTTGTCCTCTGGGATGCCATTCATGGGATCCCATCCGATTCCACCTGGAATTCCAATCCCATCCACAGGATCCCATCCAATTCCACCTGGAATTCCAATAGGAACCCATTGTATCCCATGGGATCCCATCCACAGGATCCCATCCAATTCCACCTGGAATTCCAATAGGAACCCATTGTATCCCATGGGATCCCATCCACAGGATCCCATCCAATTCCACCTGGAATTCCAATAGGAATCCATTGTATCCTATGGGATCCCTTCCACAGGATCCCATCCAATTCCACCTGGAATTCCTATAGGAATCCATTGTATCCCATGGGATCCCATCCAATTCCACCTGGAATTCCAATAGGAATCCATTGGATCCCATGGGATCCCATCCACAGGATCCCATCCAATTCCACCTGGAATTCCTATAGGAATCCATTGTATCCCATGGGATCCCATCCAATTCCACCTGGAATTCCAATAGGAACCCATTGTATCCCATGGGATCCCATTGCCTCCCATCCAACTCCATCTGGAATCCCTATGGATCGAGGGGGGAAACCCGGGATGAGGTTGGGAATGGGATCTCCATGGGGAGGGAGATGCCTTTGGGGGGGGTGATGGAGGGTACCCATTGTACCCAATGGGATGTATCCAATGGGATGTATCCAATGGGGTGTATCCAATGGGGTGTATCCAACGGGGTGTATCCCATGGGATGTATCCAATGGGATGCATCCAATGGGGTGTATCCAATGGGGTGTATCCAATGGGGTGTATCCAATGGGATGTATCCAATGGAGTGTATCCAATGGGGTGTATCCAATGGGATGTATCCAATGGGGTGTATCCAGTGGGGTGTATCCAATGGGATGTATCCAATGGGATGTATCCAATGGGGTGTATCCCATGGGGTGTATCCAATGGGATGTATCCAATGGGGTGTATCCAATGGGATGTATCCAATGGGATGTATCCAATGGGATGTATCCAATGGGGTGTATCCAATGGGGTGTATCCAATGGGATGTATCGAATGGGGTGTATCCAATGGGGTGTATCCAATGGGATGTATCCAATGGGGTGTATCCCATGGGGTGTATCCAATGGGGTGTATCCAATGGGATGTATCCAATGGGGTGTATCCAATGGGATGTATCCCATGGGAATGCCGACCGGGATCTCCTGTTATCCATAGGTGTAGAAGAGAGGCCGAGCTCCGGGGCCTGGGGCAGCACTGGGCATCCCAGTCCATCCCGGGTGAGTCCATGTTCCCCTACTGGTATTCCCAAAGGCAGGAAAAGGTGGGATACAGGGGATTCCATGTGGGAATGGGGTCCCATTAAGAGTGGGATAACTGGGGGATACAGGGGATTCCATGTGGGAATGGGGTCCCATTAAGAGTGGGATAACTGGGGGATACAGGGGATTCCATGTGGGAATGGGGTCCCATTAAGAGTGGGATAACTGGGGGATACAGGGGATTCCATGTGGGAATGGGGTCCCATTAAGAGTGGGATAACTGGGGGATACAGGGGATTCCATGTGGAATGGGTCCCATTAAGAGTGGGATAACTGGGGGATACAGGGGATTCCATGTGGGAATGGGGTCCCATTAAGAGTGGGATAACTGGGGGATACAGGGGATTCCATGTGGGAATGGGGTCCCATTAAGAGTGGGATAACTGGGGGATACAGGGGATTCCATCTGGGAATGGGGTCCCATTAAGAGTGGGATAACTGGGGGATACAGGGGATTCCATGTGGGAATGGGGTCCCATTAAGAGTGGGATAACTGGGGGATACAGGGGATTCCATGTGGGAATGGGGTCCCATTAAGAGTGGGATAACTGGGGGATACAGGGGATTCCATGTGGGAATGGGGTCCCATTAAGAGTGGGATAACTGGGGGATACAGGGGATTCCATGTGGGAATGGGGTCCCATTAAGAGTGGGATAACTGGGGGATACAGGGGATTCCATGTGGGAATGGGGTCCCATTAAGAGTGGGATAACTGGGGGATACAGGGGATTCCATGTGGGAATGGGGTCCCATTAAGAGTGGGATAACTGGGGGATACAGGGGATTCCATGTGGGAATGGGGTCCCATTAAGAGTGGGATAACTGGGGGATACAGGGGATTCCATGTGGGAATGGGGTCCCATTAAGAGTGGGATAACGGGGGATACAGGGGATTCCATGTGGGAATGGGGTCCCATTAAGAGTGGGATAACTGGGGGATACAGGGGATTCCATGTGGGAATGGGGTCCCATTAAGAGTGGGATAACTGGGGGATACAGGGGATTCCATGTGGGAATGGGGTCCCATTAAGAGTGGGATAACGGAGGAAGCTCCTTTTGCTCCCAATGGCATCCCTAAGGATGCGGAAGGCACTTATCCCATTATCCCATATTTGACGGCCCTATTCCCAAGCTGGAATCCCATGTCCATCCTCCCCAATGAGGTCGTGAAGCAGCATCAATATGGGGGGGAAACCCCCAAAAAGAGGGCTTTTTCCCAGTGTTTTCCCCTAAAACTGGGATTTTGGGATTGGGAATCCTAAATCCTGACGGATTCATCCCGGTTTTCCCAACAGAGCTACGGGGATGGGGCTCCCTATGAACATATGGGGACCCACGAGAGCCTCTCGCCTGCCTTTGTGGGATCCCGGATCCAAAGTAAGAATTCCCTATATCCGGATGGGAAGTGGGATATGGGATAACAAAGGGGGGGGGAATCCTATGGGATGCTCCAGGCTTTGGGATGAGCAATGGGAATGGAGGCGGTGGGCTCACCAATGGGGACCAGTGGGAGCATCCCGATGGATGGAGCATCCCATATGGATATGGGGGTGTCCAGCTGGAAAAGACCCCCCCCAACCTCATGGAATGTTGGGAAGCACGGGGAAGGCTTTGACATCCCAGTGGGAATTGGTTGGGATGGACTGGGATGAGGTGGGAGCCCATAGGGAAGCATGGGGGAAATGGGGGGGGGATGGCAAGGAAAATAGGGATGCTTCAGCGTTCCCAATGGGATTGGGGTCAAGGGGATGAGGTTGGATATAGGGCCTTTGCCAATGGGATATCGGGATGGATAAACTGGGAATGGCTTGGATGTGCTGTTAAGGTTGGATATAGGGCCTTTGGGCAATGGGATATCGGGATGGATAAACTGGGAATGGCTTGGATGTGCTGTTAAGGTTGGATATAGGGCCTTTGGGCAATGGGATATCGGGATGGACCAACTGGGAATGGCTTGGACCTCCCAGTTACACTTTGGCAATGGAATATTGGGATGGATCAACTGGGAATGGCTTGGACCCGCCGTAAAGTGGGGATATTGGGATGCTCTTCCCTATGGGATCTGTGTGTGTGTCCCATTGGGATGGCTTCGATCCCATCCCTGTTCCCCTTACTGGTCCTTTAATGGTCCCCCCCCCCCCTTTTCCTTTGCATCCCTATGGCCGTGGCGAGATTCCAGCCGTTGGGAAGCGCCGGGAGCAGGGATGCAGCTGCGTATCCCGATGGATGGCGGTGGGGGATGGATACAGGGATACAGGGATACAGGGATGGATGCAGGGATGGATACAGGGATGGATACAGGGATGGATGCAGGGATGGATGCAGGGATGGATGCAGGGATGGATGCAGGGATGGATACAGGGATGGATGCAGGGATGGATACAGGGATGGATACAGGGATGGATGCAGGGATGGATGCAGGGATGGATACAGGGATGGATACAGGATGGATACAGGGATGGATACAGGGATGGATACAGAGATACAGGGATGGATACAGGATGGATACAGGGATGGATACAGGGATGGATACAGGATGGATACAGGGATGGATACAGGGATGGATACAGGGATACAGGGATGGATACAGGGATACAGGGCTGGATACAGGGATGGATACAGGGATACAGGGATGGATACAGGGATGGATACAGGGATGGATACAGGGATACAGGATGGATATAGGATGGATACAGGGATGGATACAGGGATGGATACAGGGATGGATACAGGGATACAGGGATGGATACAGGGATGGATACAGGGATATAGGGATGGATACAGGGATGGATGCAGGGATATAGGATGGATACAGGGATATAGGATGGATACAGGGATGGATACAGGGATATAGGATGGATATAGGATGGATACAGGGATACAGGGATGGATACAGGGATGGATACAGGGATGGATACAGGGATGGATACAGGGATACAGGGATGGATACAGGGATGGATACAGGGATGGATACAGGGATGGATACAGGGATACAGGGATACAGGGATGGATGCAGGGATGGATGCAGGGATACAGGGATGGATACAGGGATGGATACAGGGATGGATACAGGGATACAGGGATGGATACAGGGATGGATACAGGGATACAGGGATACAGGGATGGATACAGGGATGGATACAGGGATGGATACAGGGATACAGGGATGGATACAGGGATGGATACAGGGATACAGGGATACAGGGATGGATGCAGGGATACAGGGATGGATGCAGGGATGGATACAGGATGGATACAGGGATGGATACAGGGATGGATACAGGGATACAGGGATGGATGCAGGGATGGATGCAGGGATACAGGGATGGATACAGGGATGGATACAGGGATGGATACAGGGATACAGGGATGGATACAGGGATGGATACAGGGATACAGGGATGGATACAGGGATGGATACAGGGATACAGGGATGGATACAGGGATGGATACAGGGATACAGGGATACAGGGATGGATACAGGGATGGATACAGGGATACAGGGATACAGGGATGGATACAGGGATACAGGGATGGATACAGGGATGGATACAGGGATACAGGGATGGATACAGGGATGGATACAGGGATACAGGATGGATACAGGGATGGATACAGGGATACAGGGATATAGGATGGATACAGGGATGGATACAGGGATATAGGGATGGATACAGGGATACAGGGATGGATACAGGGATGGATACAGGGATGGATACAGGGATGGATACAGGGATACAGGGATGGATACAGGGATACAGGGATGGATACAGGGATGGATACAGGGATACAGGGATATAGGATGGATATAGGATGGATACAGGGCTGGATGGATGCAGCGGGCCGTGAAAGGCGCCGCACCTGGGCCCTTCAGCACTGACGGATGGGGCTGCTCATGTGGAAGGAGCCCATCTGCTCCCGCGCCATTCCCAGCGGGAATACTGGGAGGGGGGACTGGGGGGACTGGGGGGGACTGGGGGGGAATGGGGGGGGGGAGCTTTTCCCTTCCCCCCCCAAACCCCAATGGGCGCTGTTAAGGTGGACTGGAAGGGGGAATGGGATGAAGGGGATTCCCAGTATGGAAACCGCATCCCATGGATTCCCAGTATGGAAACCGCATCCCATGGATTCCCAGTATGGAAACCGCATCCCATGGATTCCCAGTATGGAAACCGCATCCCATGGATTCCCAGTATGGAAACCGCATCCCATGGATTCCCAGTATGGAAACCCCATCCCATGGATTCCCAGTATGGAATCCCCATCCCATGGATTCCCAGTATGGAAACCCCATCCCATGGATTCCCAGTATGGAAACCGCATCCCATGGATTCCCAGTATGGAAACCGCATCCCATGGATTCCCAGTATGGAAACCCCATCCCATGGATTCCCAGTATGGAAACCGCATCCCATGGATGGAACCCGCATCCCATGGATTCCCAGTATGGAAACCCCATCCCATGGATTCCCAGTATGGAAACCGCATCCCATGGATTCCCAGTATGGAAACCCCATCCCATGGATTCCCAGTATGGAAACCGCATCCCATGGATTCCCAGTATGGAATCCCCATCCCATGGATTCCCAGTATGGAAACCGCATCCCATGGATTCCCAGTATGGAAACCCCATCCCATGGATTCCCAGTATGGAATCCCCATCCCATGGATTCCCAGTATGGAATCCCCATCCCATGGATTCCCAGTATGGAAACCGCATCCCATGGATTCCCAGTATGGAAACCGCATCCCATGGATTCCCAGTATGGAAACCCATCCCATGGATGAACGCATCCCATGGATTCCCAGTATGGAAACCGCATCCCATGGATTCCCAGTATGGAAACCGCATCCCATGGATTCCCAGTATGGAAACCCCATCCCATGGATTCCCAGTATGGAAACCGCATCCCATGGATTCCCAGTATGGAAACCGCATCCCATGGATGGAACCCGCATCCCATGGGATTCCCAGTATGGAAACCCCATCCCATGGCATTCCCACCATGGAACCCCCATCCCATTAACCCCATCCCCCCCATTTCCCTTCCTCCCCTATGATCCCTCCTATTCCCCATCCCCTTTTCCAGGTTTTCCCTGGAATTCCATGGATCTTTCGGGCCCTTTATCCCTATCCCCATCCTTCCCCTTCCCCCTGCCTTTAATTGCGCCCGACAGCTGCATTCATCATCATAAACGGTAATAATTAATGACATGCTAACAAAGGCAGCTATGCAAATGAGCCCTCATTTGCATACCCCAGCCTCCCGCTCCCGCTGACGAGCCCGTAATTAATGGGGGAGATGGGAAAAGGATGGGGGGGGGGGATGGATCCAGTGCCAAGTTGGGAGCAATGGGGAAGGAGGAGGAAGGCACCAGCTGGATGGGGGAGCGGGGATGCGCTTAACCCCTTGCATCCCAATGCGGATCCCGGTGGGAAAAGGGAGGATCCCTTCCATGGGGATGGTTTTCCCGATAGAATTCCCATAAAAATCCCATTTATGCTTCCCCGGGATGGGATTCCCATAAATTTTTCCCATAAAATTTACCTTTATCAGGGTGAAATCCTAAGGAATTCCATGGGAATCGGGTGTCGCGATGGAGGAGCGTCGATGTTGTCCCGATATAGGGAAAACTTCCCTTGATCCGTGTTGAAAAGGAGAAAATTCCCATAAAAATCCCATTTATGCTTCCCAGAACGGGATTCCCATAAAATTTTCCCATAAATTTTCCATTATCATAGTGAAATCCTAAGGAATTCCATGGAAATCGGGTGTCACTGGGGTATGGAGGAGCTTCCCATAAATTTTCCATTATTATAGTGAAATCCTAAGGAATTCCATGGAAATCGGGTGTCGTGATGAAGGAACGTCGGTGTCATCCCAATATAGGTCTTAGAAGGGAAGTATTCCCATAGAATTCCCTTTATCCGTGTTGAAAAGGGGAAAATTCCCATAAAAGTTCCATTTATGCTTCCCAGAATGGGATTCCCATAAAATGTTCCCATAAATTTTCCATTATTAGAGTGAAATCCTAAGGAATTCCATGGAAATCGGGTGTCGCAATGGTGGTGAATGGAGGAGCATCGGTGTCGTCCCAATATAGGGAAAACTTCCCTTGATCCGTGTTGAAAAGGGGAAAATTCCCATAAAAATCCCATTTATGCTTCCCGGAATGGGATTCCCATAAAATTTTCCCATAAATTTTCCATTATTAGAGCGAAATCCTAAGGAATTCCATGGAAATCGGGTGTTGCGATGGAGGAGCGTCGATGTCCCAATATAGGGAAAACTTCCCTTGATCCGTGTTGAAAAGGGGAAAATTCCCATAAAACTTCCATTTATGCTTCCCAGAATGGGATTCCCATAAAATTTTCCCATAAATTTTCCATTATTAGAGTGAAATCCTAAGGAATTCCATGGAATTCGGGTGTCGCAATGGAGGTTGATGGAGGAGCATCGGTGTCGTCCCAATATAGGTCTTAGAAGGGAAGTATTCCCATAGAATTCCCTTTATCCTTGTTGAAAAGGGGAAAATTCCCATAAAAATCCCATTTATGCTTCCCGGAATGGGATTCCCATAAAATTTTCCCATAAATTTTCCATTATTAGAGTGAAATCCTAAGGAATTCCATGGAATTTGGGTGTCGCGATGGAGGTGTGTCCATATAGGGAATTTCCCTGATCCTTTTGAAAGGAAATTCCCATAAAATCCCATTTATGCTTCCCGGAATGGGATTCCCATAAAATTTTCCCATAAATTTTCCATTATTAGAGTGAAATCCTAAGGAATTCCATGGAATTTGGGTGTCGCGATGGAGGAGCGTCGATGTCGTCCCAATATAGGGAAAACTTCCCTTGATCCGTGTTGAAAAGGGGAAAATTCCCATAAAAATCCCATTTATGCTTCCCGGAATGGGATTCCCATAAAGTTTTCCCATAAATTTTCCATTATTAGAGCGAAATCCTAAGAAATTCCATGGAAATGGGGTGTCGCAATGGTGGTGAATGGAGGAGCGTCGATGTTGTCCCGATATAGGGAAAACTTCCCTTGATCCATGTTGAAAAGGGGCAGAATTCCCATAAAAGTGGCCGTTATTCCTCCTGGAACAGAAAGAATTCCCATAAAACTTCCCATATATTCCTCCCAGCATGGAATTCCCATAAAATTTCCCTTTATTATAGTGAAATCCTAAGGAATTCCATGGAAATCAGGCATCGACAGCATTTGGACCATTGGGATGGGATGGGAACGCTCCATCCCGGAAGCATCCAATGGCATTCCAGGAATCCCCCCCAATCCCAAAGGAAACAATGGGAATGGCAATGGGAATTCCCTCATTGGGATGGATGCGCTTCCCAAAGGAAACAATGGGAATGGCAATGGGAATTCCCTCATTGGGATGGATGCGCTTCCAAGGGCGGCTATAGGGTTTGGTAGGGATAACGGATATCCCTTTGGCTCGGTATTCCAGGCTTCGGGATGCAGGACCTCATTGGGAAAGCATGGATTTGGGGGCAGGTTGGGAACGGATCCCACATGGAATGACGAGGGGATCCCTATGGAATCTCACCTTGGATTGGAGCAATTCCAGGCATAGGGAAGCCGTTCCCATGGGCTCTTCCCGATATCCCATCAATCGGCGGCATTCCCACTGGTCCCATATTGATGTTCCCATTGGGAAAAGCATCTCTCCCAGCTTTCCTATGGGATCTTCGTCCTTCCTGGTGTTTGAGGTCATCCCATATTCCCAAGTCATTCCCAAGTGTTTGGGTATCCTATGGGGGGTGTCCGTGGTGTCTGTTGGGAATCTGGGATGGGATGCAAAGGGATGGGATGCAGGTATTGGGATGCAGGCACTGGGATGCAGGGATGGGATGCAGGCACTGGGATGCAATGGGATGGGATGCAGGCACTGGGATGCAAAGGGATGGGATGCAGGCATTGGGATACAGGGATTGGGATGCAAAAGGATGGGATGCAGGCATTGGGATGAAGGCATTGGGATGCAGGCACTGGGATGCAGAGGATTGGGATGCAGGCACTGGGATGCAGGCACTGGGATGCAGGCACTGGGATGCAAAGGAATGGGATGCAGGCACTGGGATGCAGGCACTGGGATGCAGGTATTGGGATGCAGGCACTGGGATGCAGGCACTGGGATGCAGGCATTGGGATGCAGGCACTGGGATGCAAAGGGATGGGATGCAGGTATTGGGATGCAGGCACTGGGATGCAGGCACTGGGATGCAGGCATTGGGATGCAGGCACTGGGATGCAAAGGGATGGGATGCAGGCATTGGGATGCAGGCACTGGGATGCAGGCACTGGGATGCAGGCATTGGGATGCAAAGGTATGGGATGCAGGTATTGGGACGAAGGCACTGGGATGCAAAGGGATTGGATGCAGGCACTGGGATGCAGGCACTGGGATGCAGGCATTGGGATGCAGGCACTGGGATGCAAAGGGATGGGATGCAGGTATTGGGATGCAGGCACTGGGATGCAGGCATTGGGATGCAGGCATGGGTGGGTGGGTGGGTGGGTGGGTGGGATGCAGGCACTGGGATGCAAAGGGATGGGATGCAGGTACTGGGATGCAGGTACTGGGATGCAGGCACTGGGATGCAGGCATTGGGATGCAGGCACTGGGATGCAGGCATTGGGATGCAGGTATTGGGATGCAGGCACTGGGATGCAGGCACTGGGATGCAGGCATTGGGATGCAGGCACTGGGATGCAAAGGGATGGGATGCAGGCACTGGGATGCAGGCACTGGGATGCAGGCATTCCAAATGAACCTTTCCCAGTTCCTTAGGAATTATCCTATATAATTCCCAGTTCCTTAGGAATTACCCTATAAGAATTCCCAGTTCCTTAGGGAATTACCCTATAAGAATTCCCAGTTCCTTAGGATTTACCCTATAAGAATTCCCAGTTCCTTAGGCACGATATTCCTTAGGGATCTCGGGGTGCAATCAGGGATCGGGATGGATCGGGATGCTCCGTTCTCCTTGCATTCCAATGGGAATCACGCCTGCATCCTACAGGGATGCATTTGGGATACTGGAGACGGGTGGGAATAATCCCAATTATTCCCAGATGCTGGAAAAACAGGGAGAAAAGAAGGGATTTAGGTGAATTCCATCCTAATCCCAATCCCAATCCCGATCCCAAATGGAAATCCATCCTTTCCCATCCAAGCCCCCAATCCATAGGGATATGGAATGAATGGGAATAGCGGCGTTCCCATCCCAGAGCTCTGTTCCCATTGGGAAGAAACCCATGGATCCCTGTGTCCCAGTAATGGGAATATGGGAATGGGAATCCTTTGGGTATTCCCAAGTTTTCTTATGGCAAAGGGTCCGTTATCCATAGGTTTAGGTGGGAATGGTGTGCTGGAAACTGGGATATAGGGAATGGGGGGGCCGGATTTGGGGCTTTGGGTGGGAATTGGGAGTGGGATGTTGGGATGCAGGGAATGGGAACATTGGGATGCAGGGAATGGGAGCATTGGGATGCAGGGAATGGGAACATTGGGATGCAGGGAATGGGACCATTGGGATGCAGGGAATGGGACCATCGGGATGCAGGGAATGGGAACGTTGGGATGCAGGGAATGGGACCATCGGGATGCAGGGAATGGGACCATCGGGATGCAGGGAATGGGACCATTGGGATGCAGGGAATGGGACCATCGGGATGCAGGGAATGGGACCATCGGGATGCAGGGAATGGGACCATCGGGATGCAGGGAATGGGAACGTTGGGATGCAGGGAATGGGAATGTTGGGATGCAGGGAATGGGACCATTGGGATGCAGGGAATGGGACCATTGGGATGCAGGGAATGGGAACGTTGGGATGCAGGGAATGGGACCATTGGGATGCAGGGAATGGGACCATTGGGATGCAGGGAATGGGACCATTGGGATGCAGGGAATGGGACCATTGGGATGCAGGGAATGGGACCATCGGGATGCAGGGAATGGGACCGTTGGGATGCAGGGAATGGGACCATTGGGATGCAGGGAATGGGACCATTGGGATGCAGGGAATGGGACCATCGGGATGCAGGGAATGGGACCATTGGGATGCAGGGAATGGGACCATCGGGATGCAGGGAATGGGACCATCGGGATGCAGGGAATGGGACCATCGGGATGCAGGGAATGGGACCATCGGGATGCAGGGAATGGGACCGTTGGGATGCAGGGAATGGGACCATCGGGATGCAGGGAATGGGACCATCGGGATGCAGGGAATGGGACCATTGGGATGCAGGGAATGGGACCAGCATCGGAGCCGGGGCTTTGTCTCCCCTATGCCCGGCATCCATTGTGTTCCCAAAGGCTCCATCCATGGATCCCATTGCTCTGCCCCCCTATTCCCATGGGATAACGCAAAGCCCCATTGAAAGCACTGGGTGTAAATGGGGGATACTGGGATGGGGAAGGGGGGGATGGGCAAGCATTCCCGACCGGAGCACAATGGGAAGGGCGGGATCCTGGCCCGATGCCCATGGGTGTCATGGAAACGGGGGGATGGATCCATGGCAGCGGCCCCCCCCCCATAGGGAACAGGGGGGATTTAACCCGTTGGAGGGTGATTCCCATGGGGAAAAGGGTGGGAATGGGGGGGGTGACTGGGAAGGACTGGGAATGAGTGGGGATGAGTGGGGAATGAGTGGGAATGAGCGGGGAATGAGTGGGGAATGGATGGGAATGGATGGGAATGGATGGGAATGGATGGGAATGGAGGGGAATGGATGGGAATGGATGGGAATGGATGGGAATGGATGGGAATGGATGGGAATGGATGGGAATGGATGGGAATGGAGGGGAATGGATGGGAATGACTGGGAATAAACGGGAATGAATGGGAATGAGTGAGGAATGGGTGGGAATGAGTGGGAATGAATGGGAATGGATGGGAATGAGTGGGAATGGGTGGGAATGAATGGGAATGGATGGGAATGAGCGGGAATGAGTGGGAATGGGTGGGAATGAATGGGAATGGATGGGAATGAGTGGGAATGGGTGGGAATGGATGGGGAATGGATGGGAATGACTGGGAATGACTGGGAATAAACGGGAATGAGTGAGGAATGGGTGGGAATGAGTGGGGATGGATGGGAATGAGTGGGAATGGGTGGGAATGGATGGGGAATGGATGGGAATGACTGGGAATAAACGGGAATGAGTGAGGAATGGGTGGGAATGAGTGGGGATGGATGGGAATGAGTGGGAATGACTGGGAATGGGTGGGAATGAATGGGAATGGATGGGAATGAGCGGGAATGAGTGGGAATGGGTGGGAATGAATGGGAATGGATGGGAATGAGTGGGAATGGGTGGGAATGAGTGGGGAATGAATGGGAATGAGTGGGAATGAATGGGAATGAGTGGGAATGAGTGGGAATGGGTGGGGAATGGATGGGAATGAGTGGGAATGGATGGGAATGACCAGGGAATGAGTGCGAATAAACGGGAATGAGTGGGAATGAATGGGAATGGGTGGGAATGGATGGGAATGAGTGGGAATGAATGGGGAATGAATGGGGAATGAATGGGGAATGAGCGGGGAATGAGCGGGGAATGGATGGGAATGGGTGGGAATGAGTGGGAATGGGTGGGAATGAATGGGAATGAGCGGGGAATGAGTGGGAATGAATGGGAATGAATGGGGAATGAATGGGGAATGAGTGGGGAATGGGTGGGGAATGGATGGGAATGAGTGGGAATGGGTGGGAATGGGTGGGAATGAATGGGAATGGGTGGGAATGAGTGGGAATGAATGGGGAATGAGTGGGGAATGGATGGGAATGAATGGGAATGAGTGGGAATGGATGGGAATGGGTGGGAATGGATGGGAATGAGTGGGAATGAATGGGAATGGATGGGAATGGGTTGGAATGGATGGGAATGAGTGGGAATGAGGGGGAATGAATGGGAATGGGTGGGAATGGGTGGGAATGAATGGGAATGAGGGGGAATGAGTGGGGAATGACTGGGAATGACCTGGATTGAGTGGGAATGAGGGGGAATGAATGGGAATGGATGGGAATGAATGGGAATGGATGGGAATGAGCGGGCATGAGTGGCAATAATACCCCCCATAGGGCACTAAGACCCCCCTATAGGGCATTAATACCCCCTATAGGGCAATAAGACCCCCCTATAGGGCACTAATACACCCCTATAGTGCACTAATACCCCTCTATAGTGCACTAATACCCCCTATAGGACAATAAGACCCCCTATAGGGCACTAATACCCCCTATAGGGCAATAATACCCCCCTATAGGGCAATAAGACCCCTCTATAGGGCACTAATACCCCCCTATAGGGCAATAATACCCCCCATAGGGCATTAATACTCCCTATAGGGCACTAATACCCCCTATAGGGCATTAGGACCCCCCTATAGGGGCAATAAGACCCCTCTATAGGGGCAATAAGCACCTGAATCCCGGGAATGTGATGCTGGGAATGGGAAAAGGGGAACCCCTGGGCATTCCCAATGGGATATCCTTGGGATCGCTGTGGGATGGGGTTTGGGGGGGGGGGTTTCCCATGGGATTGGGGTTTTCCATGCGCCCTTTTCCCACTGTGTTCCCAGGTAAGACGGAGCGGGGCTCCTATGGATCCTATGGGAGAGAGGGGAGCCTGGGCGGATGCCATCAGGTAAGAGGGGTCGGGATAACGGCAATGGGGTGCGGGTGGGGTTTGGGGTGGGAATGGGGTTTGGGATCCAATAGGGATTTGGGATCCAATAGGGATTTGGGATGCGATTGGGATTTGGATGCTGATAGGGATTAGGGATGCGTTTGGGATTTGGGATGCGATTGAGGTTTGGGATGCGATTGGGATTTGGGATCCAATAGGGATTCGGGATGGATTTGGGATGTGATAGGGATATGGGATCCAATAGGGATTTGGATGCTGATAGGGATGTGGGATGTGATAGGGATTTGGGATGTGATGGGGATTTGGGATCCAATTGGGATTTGGGATGGATTTGGGATCCAATAGGGATTTGGATGCTGATAGGGATTAGGGATGCGATTGGGGTTTGGGATGCGATAAGGGATGTCGGATGTGATAGGGATTTGGATGCTGATAGGGATTTGGGATCCAATTTGGATTTGGGATCTGATTGGGATTTGGGATCCGATAGGGATTTGGGATGGATTTGGGATCCAATAGGGATTTGGATGCTGATAGGGATTTGGGATGCGATTGGGGTTTGGGATGCGATAGGGATTTGGGATGTGATAAGGATATGGGATCCAATATGGATTTGGATGCTGATAGGGATGTGGGATGTGATAGGGATATGGGATCCAATAGGGATTTGGGATGTGATAGGGATTTGGATGCTCATAGGGTTGTGGGATGTGATAGGGATTTGGGATGTGATAGGGATATGGGATCCAATAGGGGTTTGGGATGTGATAAGGGATGTCGGATGCGATTGGGGTTTGGGATGTGATAGGGATTTGGATGCTGATAGGGATTAGGGATGTGATAGGGATTTGGGATCCAATAGGGATTTGGGATCCCATAGGGATGTGGGATGTGATAGGGATTTGGGTGCTGATACGGATTTGGGATCTGATAGGGATTTGGGATGCGATTGGGGTTTGGGATCTGATAGGGATTTGGATGCTGATAGGGATTTGGGATGGATTTGGGATCCAATAGGGATTAGGGATGTGATCGGGATATGGGATCCGATAGGGATTTGGGATGCGATTGGGATTAAGGATGCGATAGGGATTTGGGATGTGATTGGAATTAGGGATCCGATAGGGATTTGGGATCTGATTGGGATTAGGGATGTGATTGGGATTTGGATGCTGATAAGGATTTGGATGATAATAGGGATTTGGGATCCAATAGGGATTTGGGATGTGATCGGGATTAGCGATCCCATAGGGATTTGGATGCTGGTAGGGATTTGGGATCCGATAAGACCCTATGGATTTCCCTATGGATTTCCCTATGGATTTCCCTATGGGTTTCCCTATGGATTTCCCTATGGATTTCCCTATAGGTTTCCCTATGGATTTCCCTACGGATTTCCCTACGGATTTCCCTATGGATTTCCCTATGGGTTTCCCTACGGATTTCCCTATGGATTTCCCTATGGATATCCCTATGGGTTTCCCTACGGATTTCCCTATGGGTTTCCCTATGGATTTTTCCTGATCCAATTCTTCCCAATTGGAGGAGCCTCCATTGGCTCTTCCCAACCCATTCCCTGCTTCCGGAACGTTGGGAGGAGCCTCCCTGATCCCAAATATCCCAAATCCCAGTTATCCCAAATCCCATTTATCCCAAATCCCAAGTATCCCAGATACCGGTTATCCCAAATCCCAGTTATCCCCATTCCCAGTTATCCTCAATCCCAGCTATCCCAAATCCCAGTTATCCCAAATCCCAGTTATCCCCAATACCGGTTATCCCCAATCCCAGTTATCCCATATCCCAGTTATTCCCAATCCCAGCTATCCCAAATCCCAACTATCTCCAAACCCAGTTATTCCAGATGCTAGCTATCCCCAATCCCAGTTATTCCCCAATCCCGGTTATTCCCCAATATCCCAACTTCCCAATATCCCAGTTTCCCAATAATCCCCTTCCCAATATCCCAATATCCCAGCTTTCCAATATCCCAGTTTCCCACTATCCACATTTCCCAATATCCCAGTTTCCCACTATCCCAGTATCCCAACTTCCCAATATCCCTCCCATTCCCAATATCCCAATTTACTTCCCAATATCCCAGTTTACCAATATCCCAATATCCCAGCTTCCCATTATCCCAATATCCCAGTTTCCCAATATCCCAATATCCCAGGTTTCCACTATCCCAATATCCCACCCATTCCCAGTATCCCAATTTACTTCCCAATATCCCAATATCCCAATTTACTTCCCAATAACCCCCCCATTCCCAGTATCCCCCCCATTCCCAATATCCCCCCCATTCCCAGTATCCCCCCCATTCCCAATATCCCCCCCATTCCCAATACCCCCCCTTCCATCCCAACCCTTTTCCTCACCTCCAGCTCCAATTCCCATTGGATTCCCCCCCAGTCCCAACCCTCTTCCCAAAGACCCCATGGGATATTCCATAAGGAATCCCCACTTTGGGAATCCCAAATGGGATTTATGGGATAAACCCCTATAATCCATCCCTATTCCTTCCCCATGCATTGGGGATGCTGCCACCCCATTCCCGATCCCATTGAACCCTTTTCCAATGGCATTCCAGAAGGGGGGAATAGGGTATCCATATGGATCCCAATGCGGCCCCATTCCCTTTGTCCCATTGGAATAGGGAGGAAAACATGGGATTCACCCCCCCATTATTCCCATTATTCCCATTATCCCGCTGGTATTGGGAATGGGATCCCAATGGATTTGAGCTCATTCCCCCCCATATCCCTATGATAACACCGCATAATCCCAATGCTTCCCCCATTCCCAACGTTGGGAATAACGGGATCCATCCCATCCTTTCCTTTAGGGCTTGGGGGCATCTCCCTATGGAATAGGGCACTGGGAATATGGGATAAAGCATCCCAATCCCATAGGGAACAAAGGGAGCTTTTCCCTATATCTGCAATGTTCCCATTGGGAATTCTCCTTGGGAAAACCCAAAGGAGGAAGCATTGGGATCATTGCAAGCGGCGTTCCCACTGGGAATGGGATCGGGATAGCGGGATCCTGGCGTTCCCATTTATCCCAATGATCCCTGTGCTTGGGTTTTCCTGGATGAGGGTGCCCTTTTCCCATCCTTTTCCTTGCCCGTACCCCAAGATTCCCGGATTTGGGATGCAGGGATTGGGGCAAGCGGTCCCAATGCCATAGGGATGCTGCAAGTGATTCCCAAAGGGATTGGGTATTGGGAATGCCGTTGGTTTTGGGAATCCCATTGGTTTTAGGGATGCTGTTCCCTTTGGGAATGCCATTGGTTTTGGGGATGCCACTGGTTTTGGGAATGGGGTTCCTTTTGGGAATGGGGTTCCTTTTGGGAATGCTATTGGTTTTAGGGATGCTGTTCCCTTTGGGAATGCCATTGGTTTTGGGAATGCCACTGGTTTTAGGGATGCTGTTCCCTTTGGGAATCCCATTGGTTTTGGGAATGCCATTGGTTTTGGGAATGCCATTGGTTTTGGGAATCCCATTGGTTTTGGGAATCCCATTGGTTTTAGGGATGCTGTTCCCTTTGGGAATCCCATTGGTTTTGGGAATCCCATTGGTTTTGGGGATCCCATTGGTTTTGGGAATGCCATTGGTTTTGGGAATCCCATTGGTTTTGGGAATCCCATTGGTTTTGGGAATGGGGTTCCTTTTGGGAATGGGGTTCCTTTTGGGAATGCTATTGGTTTTAGGGATGCTGTTCCCTTTGGGAATCCCATTGCTTTTGGGAATCCCATTGGTTTTGGGAATCCCATTGGTTTTGGGAATCCCATTGGTTTTAGGGATGCTGTTCCCTTTGGGAATGCCATTGGTTTTGGGAATCCCATTGGTTTTGGGAATGGGGTTCCTTTTGGGAATCCCATTGGTTTTAGGGATGCTGTTCCCTTTGGGAATGCCATTGGTTTTGGGAATCCCATTGGTTTTGGGAATCCCATTGGTTCTGGGAATCCCATTGCCTTTGGGAACGCCATCCCATTCCCACCCATCCCTTGCTTCCCATCCCTTTCCCCCCCAATCTCCTTGCTGGCACCATTCCCAGTGTCTGGAAAGGCACAAAAAGCCCCTTTATGGGATGGATACAATGGGATCGAGGGGGGTTTAGGGTTTGTCCATGCCCCATTCCCTCTTTTCCTTATGGGATTTCCCCCTTTTCCCACTATTGGGATCGGGGGGGTGCGAAGCCCTTTGTATTCCTGGGAATACCGAAAGGATGGGGGGGGGATATGGGATGTACTGGGAAAGATGGGAATGGGAAAACTGGGAACGCCGAGGCGGCCATGGGATCAATCCCGACTTTTTTTGGGGTGGGAAAAGTTGGGAATTCCATGATTTGGGAATTCCCATTGGGAATGGCAACGATTGGGATTTGCCATTGGGATTAATGGGGGGGGGGGATGCTCCCCATTGGTACCCATGGGAACCGAGTGCAGCGCTGAGATTGCGGGCTATAATAAGAGGCTATGGGAGCGAACCCGGCATTCCCTATGGATATAGGGGGGGATTAATGGGGCCGGGTGCTTCCAAAGGCAGTATTCCATAGGGAATGATGGGGGGGGGGGGGTTTGGGATCGATTCCCTTCCCAAATGGGGTTTTTATCCCAGGGAAAACGCTTCCGATTTGGCTTGGATCCAATGGGATCCGTTCCCGTTCTTAAGGTTTGAATCCCTAAATCCCAAACCCCCCCCCTCTCCATGGCCCATTCCCAACCGGGAATTCTCCATCCCAGTACCACCAGAACGCGCTTCCCAACTGGGAATCCATTATAGGGATCCCTCGCATCAAATCCCAATGGCAAAGGGCGCTCGGGACCGGAATTCCATTGGGAATATGGGGGGGGGTGGATCCGTTTTCCCATGTTTTCCATGGGGTTTTGGGGTGGTGATGATGATGATGATGATGATGATGATGATGATGATGGGAAGCGCCATTCCCAATCCCATCGTTCCCTTCTGGTCCCATCTCCCCGCAGCCGCCCCTATTGGGAAGCGCCATGGAGCTGTCCCCTACTAAAGGGGCATCCCATTACTTCCCCTATTCCGGCAGCAGTTCCCGACGCCGGGCCCTACACAGCGCTTCTATGGGTAAGTGGGCATCGTTCCCATTGGGATAATGGGGTTTTCCCCCCCCCTTTAAACCCTATAGTTTCCTATCCATCCTATGGGGTTTTTTCCCCCCCCTTAAACCCCATAGTTTCCCATTCATCCTATGGGGTTTTTCCCCCCCCCTTAAACCCCATAGTTTCCCATCCATCCTATGGGGTTTTTTCCCCCCCCTTTAAACCCCATAGTTTCCCATCCATCCTATGGGGTTTTTCCCCCCCCTTTAAACCCCATAGTTTCCCATCCATCCTATGGGGTTTTCTCCCCCCTTTAAACCCCATAGTTTCCCATCCATCCTATGGGGTTTTTTCCCCCCCTTTAAACCCATAGTTTCCCATTCATCCTATGGGGTTTTTTCCCCCCCTTAAACCCCATAGTTTCCCATCCATCCTATGGGGTTTTTTCCCCCCCAACCCCATAGTTTCCCATCCATCCTATGGGGTTTTTTCCCCCCCCTTTAAACCCCATAGTTTCCCATCCATCCTATGGGGTTTTTTCCCCCCCTTTAAACCCTATAGTTTCCCATTCATCCTATGGGGTTTTTTCCCCCCCCTTAAACCCCATAGTTTCCCATCCATCCTATGGGGTTTTTTCCCCCCCCTTTAAACCCCATAGTTTCCCATCCATCCTATGGGGTTTTTTCCCCCCTTTATTCCCAATGGGGTTTTGATCCCATTCTTTTCCCTAGAAATCCAGAGCAAGAAAGTGCGGAAAGTGCCACCGGGATTGCCCTCATCCGTAAGTCCCATTCCTTGTTTTATCATGGGATTTAGGGGGGGGGGACATCCCGACCCTATTCCCAATGGATTGGGATGCAACGGGATCCCAAACCCCCCTATATTGGAATGGGAATGGTTCCAATAGGAGGAGGCCTGGGGGATTGGGTTATAAAGGGGATAGCGGCATTCCCGATGGGAATAGGGGGTTTATGGGATGGAGCATCCCCGGTTCTCCCACCTGGAATCCCTTTTGTTCGGTGCCGCGGTTGGGGTCTGGTTTCCCCCTATAGGGAATAGGGTTTGGGTGCGGGATCGCTTCCGGCTTCGTTATCCCTATAAATGTTCCCGTTGTGCATCCCAAAGAATGGGGGAACAAAAGGGATGCGGTTCCCATCGGGGCGGCGCTGGCTCGGTCCCGGCATCTGGTTCCTATGGGAAGGGGAAGGGGAAGGGGGTTGTCCATAAATCCCGGTGTGGTTGAGGGGGGGAAAGGGGGAGAATGGGGGAAATAGGGGTAAAAATGGGGGAAATAGGGGTAAAAATGGGGAAAATAGGGGTAAAAATAGGGATAAAAATGGGAGGAAATAAGGAAAAAAATGAGAGGAAATAGGGATGAAAATGGGGAAAAATAGGGATAGGAATGGGAAAAAATAGGGATAAAAAAGGGAAAAATAGGGAAAAGAAATGACAGGAAATAGGGATAAAAATGGGAAAATAGGGATAAAAATTGGGAGAAATAGGGATAAGAAATAGGAAGAAATAGTGATAAAAATGAGAAAAAATAGGGATAAAAAATGAGACGAAATAAGGATAAAAGTGGGAAAAAATAGGGATAAAAATGGGAAGAATAGGGATAAAAATGGGTTAAAATATGGATAAAAATGGGAAAAATACGGATAAAAATGGGAAGAAATAGGGATAAAAATGGGAAAAATACGGATAAAAATGGGAAGAAATACGGATAAAAATGGGGAGAAATAGGGATAAAAATGGGAAAAATAGGGATAAAAATGAGCCGAAACAGGGATAAAGATGGGAAAAAATAGGGATAAAAATCGGATGAAATAGGGTTAAAAATGGGAAGAAATAGGGATAGAAATGGAAAAAAATAGGGATAAAACTGGGAAGAAACAGGGATAAATATGGGAAAAATAGGGATAAAAATGGGACGAAATAGGGATAAAAATGAGAAAAAATAGTGATAAAAATGTGATGAAATAGAGATAAAAACGGGAAAAATGGGGATAAAAGTGGAAAGAAATAGGAATAAAAATGGGAATAAATAGGCATAAAATGGGAAAAAATAGGGATTAAAAATGGGTTAAAACAGGGATAAAAAGGGAAAAATAGGGATAAAAATGGGATGAAAAAGGGATAAAAACAGGAAAAAATAGGGATAAAAATGGGACGAAATAGGGATAAAAATGGGAAAAGTAGGGTTAAAAATGGGAAGAAATAGGGATAAAAATTGGGAGAAATACGGATAAAAATGGGTAAAAATAGGGACAAAATTGGGATGAAATAGAGATAAAAATGGGAAAAATAAGGATAAAAATGTGAAAAATACGGATAAAAGTGGAAAGAAATAGGAATAATAATGGGGAGAAATAAGGATAAAAATGGGAAGAAATAGGGATAGAAATGGGTTAAAATAGGGATAAAAATGGGAAAAAATAGGGGTATAAATGGGAAAAAATATGGATAAAAAATGGGAAGTAATAGGGTTAAAAATGGGAAAAATAGGGATAAAAAATGAGACGAAATAGGGATAAAAGTGGGAAAAATAGGGAGAAAAATGGGAAAAATAGGGAGAAAAATGGGAAAAATAGGGATAGAAAATGAGTAGAAATAGGGTTATAAATGGGAAAAATAGGAATAAAAACGGGAAGAAACAGGGATGGTAAAGAGACGAAATAGGGATAAAAATGGGTAAAAATAGGGATAAAAAATGGGAAGAAATAGGGTTAAAAATGGGAAAAATAGGGATAAAAATGGGTAAAAAAAGGGATAAAAAATGGGAAGAAATAGGGTTAAAAATGGGAAAAATAGGGATAGAAAATGCGTAAAAATAGGGATAAAAAATGGGAAGAAATAGGGTTAAAAATGGGAAGAAATAGGGTTAAAAATAGGAAAAACAGGGATAAAACCGGGAAAACTCGGGATCAAAATGGGGAGAAATAGGCATAACGCCGAACAGGAATGGGAATAGGGATTGGGATGGCTGGAAATGGGAATGGGAAGAAATAGGGTTTGCAATGAATCCAGCCTGGATTTTAAGGAATAAAAGGGGAATTTATGGGAATCAATCCCTAAATTTAAAGGAATAAATCCCTAAATTTATGGGAATAAATCCTGGAATTTTAGGGACTAAATCCCGGAATTTTAGGGACTAAATCCCAAAATTTAAAGGGACGAAGCTGAATTCCAAGGCCTAAAATGGGATCGAAGGGAAAAATCCTTTTATAGGGAAGAAACTGGAATTCTATGGGCGAAAGCCTGGGTTTCCAGGGATAAAATGGGATTGAATGGGATAGGCCTAGGATAAAAGGAAGGATGGAAAGGAGGAAAACCTGGATGCAAAGGGAAAGAACCGGGATCTATAGGGATAACATTGGGATCGAAAGGGATAAAACCTGGATCTATAGGGAAAAAACTGGGATTGAAAGGAATAAAACGTGGATCTATAGGGAAAAATAATGGGATCGAAAGGAATAAAACATGGATCTATAGGGAAAAAAATGGGATTGAAAGGAATAAAACCTGGATCTATAGGGAAAAAAATGGGATTGAAAGGAATAAACCTGGATCTATAGGGAAAAAATTGGGATCTATAGGGAAAAAAAATGGGATTGAAAGGAATAAAACCGGGATCTATAGGGAAAAAATTGGGATCTATAGGGAAAAAAACTGGGATTGAAAGGAATAAACCTGGATTTATAGGGAAAAAATATGGGATCGAAAGGAATAAAACCTGGATCCAAACAAAGGAAACTGGGATGGAAAGGGATAAATCCCAAAATTTAAAGGGATAAATCCCTAAATTTCAGGGAATAAAGCCCTAAATCCAAAGGGATAAAGCCTGCATTTTATGGGATAACCCTGGCTTGAACGGAGCGCAGCTGCATGGGAAGGAAGGAAACTGGGATGGAATGGGATAAACTGGGATGGAATGGGATAAACTGGGATGGAATGGGATAAACTGGGCTGGAATGGGCTAAACTGGGATTCGGAAGGGAGCTAACGGGGACGGGAAGGGAATGCACCTGCAATGGGAAGGAAGAGAGCCAGGATTTAAAGGGATAGATCCCTACAATGGGAGCAGCTCACTGGGAATGGCACGGAAGGCATCGGGAACGGCATGGAATGGAATAGAGCGGCGGTTAAAGGGATAAAGCCCCAAATCCCAAGGGATAAATCCCGGAATTTAAAGGGATAAATCCCTAAATTCCAAGGAATAAATCCCTAAATTGCAAGGAATAAATCCCAAAATTGCAAGGAATAAATCAATAAATTTTAAGGAATAAATACCAAAATTCCAAGGAATAAATCCCTAAATGTCAAGGAATAAATCCATAAATTTAAAGGAATAAATCCCTAAATTTCAAGGAATAAATCCCTAAATTTCAAGGAATAAATCCCTGAATTTCAAGGAATAAATCCCTAAATTTAAAGGAATAAATCCCGAATTTTTAAGGAATAAATCCATAAATTCAAATGAATAAATCCCTAAATTTAAAGGAATAAATCCCTAAATATCAAGGAATAAATCCCGAAATTTAAAGGAATAAATCCCTAAATTTAAAGGATTAAATCCATAAATTGAAAGGAATAAATCCCGAAATGTCAAGGGATAAATCCCTAAATTTAAAGGAATAAATCCCTAAATTTAAAGGAATTAAAAATTATTTTCAAGGAATAAATCTTTAAATTACAAGGAATAAATCCATAAATTTAAAGGAACAAATCCCAAAATTTTAAGGGATTAAAACTGAATTTAAAGGAATAAATCCCTAAATTTTAAGGGAATAAATGGGATTTAAGGGGAATGAATCCCCAAATTTTAAGGGAATAGATGGGATTTTAAAGGCATCAATCCCTATTTTTTAAGGGAATAAATGGGATTTTAAAGGAATAAATCTCTGAATTTTAAGGGAATAAATGGGATTTTAGGGGAACAAATCCCTAAATTCAAAGGGAATAACCCTGAATTTTAAGGGAATAAATCCCAAAATGTAAAGGAATAAATCCCTATTTTAAGGGAATAAATCCTGGAATTTAAGGGAATAAATCCTGAATTTAAAGGAATAAATCCCTATTTTTTAAGGGAATAAATCCCTAAATTTAAAGGAATTATCCCCCGAATTTAAAGGAATAAACCCTGAATTTTAGGGGAATAAACCTGAATTTTAAGGAATAAATCCTGAAATTGAAAGGAATAAATCCCTAAATTTTAAGGAATAAATCCCTAAATTTGAAGAGAATAAATGGGATTTTTAAGGAAGAAATCCCTAAATTTGTAAGTGAATAAATGCGATTTAAAAGGAATAAATTCCTAAAAGTTTAGTGAATAAATGGGATTTTAGGGGAATAAATCCCTAATTTTTAAGGGAATAAATGGGATTTTAAAGGAATAAATCCCTAAAATTTAAGGAATTAAACCAGATTTTAAAGGAATAAATCCCTAAAATTTAAGGAATAAACCCAGAATTTAAAGGGAATAAAAAGGAACTTAAAGGAATAAATCACTAAATTTAAAGGAATAAATCCCTAATTTTTAAGGAATAAATCCCTAAATTTAAAGGAATAAATCCCTGAATTTAAAGGAATAAATCCCTAAATTTAAAGGAATAAATCCCTAAATTTTAAGGAATGAAACCCCAATTTAAAGGAATAAACCTATAAATTTAAAGGAATTAATCCCCCAATTTAAAGGAAGAAATCCCTAAATTTTAAGGGAATAAACCCTGAATTGAAAGGAAGAAATCCCTAAATGTTAAGGGAATTTAAAGGGATAAAATCCTAAATTTTAAGGAATAAATCCCTAAATTAAAAGGAATAAACCCTGAATTTTAAGGGAATAAACCTGAATTTATAGGAATAAATCCCTAAATTTAAAGGAACAAATCCCTAAATTTAAAGGAATTAATCCCTAAATTTAAAGGATTTAACCCTGAATTTAAAGGAACAAATCCTGAATTTTAAGGGAATAAATCCCTAATTTTCCAGGGAATAAATCCCTAAATTTCAAGGAATTAACCCTAAATGTAATGGAATAATTCCCTAAATTTCAAGGAACAAATCTCTAAATGTAAAGGAATAAATCCCTAAATTTAATGGAATAATTCCCTAAATTTAAAGGACTAAATCCATAAATTTCAAGGAATAAATCCCTAAATTCAATGGAAAAATTCCCTAAATTTAAAGGCATAAATCCTTGAATTTAAGGGAACAAATCCCTAAATTTAAGGGAATAAACCCTGAATTTAATGGAATAAACCCCTAAATTTAAAGGAATCAATCCCTAAATTTAAAGGAACAAATCCCAAAATGTAAAGGAACGATTCCCTAAATGTAAAGGCACAAATCCCTATATTTAAAGGGTCGAACCCATCACGGAGAGGAGGCGCTCCCTACATTTCACAGGCCCTAAACCCATCACCCCAAGCTTTTCCCAATGGGATTTTACCCCAAACTGGGGACTTTCCCCTTTAAGGGCTCCAAGGCAACGGGGCCCCGGCTTTCCTGTTCCCTAGGGAATAATAGGGAATTCCATGGAGGTTTTGTTCCTGCGTTAATAGGGGAAAACACCCCCCCCTTTCCCTTTTCCAGATGGGAATATTCCCAAGGGTGCTTGGATCCAATGGGAATGGGGATGGATTGGGGGGGGGGGGGGGGGATAAAGGGTTGGGAATGGGATGTTTGATTAGGAATATGGGATGTTTTATTAGGAATATGGGATAGATTTGGTTAGGAATATGGGATATTTTATTAGGAATATGGGATAGATTTGATTAGAAATATGGGATATTTTATTAGGAATATGGGATAGATTTGATTAGAAATATGGGATATTTTATTAGGAATATGGGATAGATTTGATTAGAAATATGGGATATTTTATTAGGAATATGGGATAGATTTGATTAGAAATATGGGATATTTTATTAGGAAATATGGGATAGATTTCATTGGAAATATGGGATTTATTTGATTGGAAATATGCGATATGCAATTAGAAATGTGGGATATAAATGGGAATATATATGGGAAATATGGGATAGATTTGATTGGAAATATGGGAAATATTAATAAAAATGTGGGATATAAATGGGAATATATATGGGATAGATTGGATTGGAAATATGGGATATATATGGGAATATAAAGGGGAAATATGGGATTTATTTGATTGGAAATTTGGGATATTGATTAGAAATGTGGGATATATATGGGAAATATGGGATAGATTTGATTGGAAATATGGGATTGATTTGATTAGGAATATGGGATATAAATGGGAATATATATGGGATAGATCTGATTGGAAATATGGGATATATAGGGGAATATAAAGGGGGAATATGGATTTGATTGGAAATTTGGGATACACAATTAGAAATGTGGGATATAAATGGGAAATATAGGATAGATTTGATTGGAAATATGGGATTGATTTGATCAGGAATATGGGATATAAATGGGAATATATTGGGGATAGATCTGATTGGAAATATGGGATATATGTAGAAATATAAATGGGAAATATGGGATTTATTTGATTAGAAATATGGGATATATTTGATTAGGAATATGGGATATAAATGGGAATATATATGGGATAGATTTGATTGGAAATATGGGATATATATATAGAAATATAAAAGGGAAATATGGGATAGATTTGATTAGGAATATGGGATATACGATTAGAAATGTGGGATATAAATGGGAATATAAATGGGAAATACGGGATAGATTTGATTGGAAATATGGGGTATATTTGATTAGGAATATGGGATATAAATGGGAATATATATGGGATAGATTTGGAAATATGGGATATGTATGGGAATATAAAGGGGAAATATGGGATTTATTTGATTGGAAATATGGGATATATTTGATTGGAAAAATGGGATATATTTAATTGGAAATATGGGATATATTTTATTGGGAATATGGAACATATTTGATTAGGAATATGGGATATATTTCATTAGGAATATGGGATAGATTTAATTGGAATTATGGGATGTATTTGATTGGAAATATGGGATATATTTGGTTAGGAATATGGGATTTATTTAATTGGAAATATGGGATATATTTAATTGGAAATATGGGATATATTTAGGAATATGGGATATACTCAGTTGGAAGTATAGGATATTTAATTGGGAATATGGGATATACTCAGAACTACGGGATATATTTGGGAATATATATGGGAAATATGGGATACATTTGGTTAGGAATATGGGATCTTTTTGATTGGGAATATCAGATGTGTTTTACTGGGAATATGGGAGATACTCAGAAATATGGGATGGATTTGATGGGAAAAACCCGGATCTATTTGGGAATACGGGATCTATTCCATTAGAAATACGGGATATGCTGTATTAAGAATATGGGATGTATTTGATTGGAAAGATGGGATATTTTGCTAGGAATATGGGATCTATTTGGGAATATGGGAATTTTGCTACGAATATGGGCTCGATTTGATTGGGAATATGGGATATTTTGCTGGGAATATGGGATCTGTTTGGGAATATGGGCTATTTTGCTGGGAATATGGGATCTCTTTGGGAATATGGGCTATTTTATTGGGAATACGGGATCTGTTTGGGAATATGGGCTATTTGGCTGGGAATATGGGATCTATTGGGGAATATGGGCTATTTGGCTGGGAATATGGGATCTGTTTGGGAATATGGGCTATTTTGCTGGGAATATGGGATGTGTTTGGGAATCATAGGATGTATTTGAGGAGATAGGGTCTATTCTATATGGAATTTGACTGGAAAACCGGGATCTCTTTGATGGGAAAACCGAGGGACCAATGCTTTTCCCAAAGCCTGCATCCGCAATTCCCAATGGATATCAGGGGTTTTCCTATGGGAATACCCCCCCATGCTTCTTTCCAAGGTGGAATTCCCAATGTTCCCCAAATCCCGGGAATTGGGATGGCAATCCCAAATAGCAACATGGAGGGATTTTGGGAATACCATGCATTCCCAATGCATGGACTCCCTCTTCAGAGGGCTTGTGGGTAGTGCACATCCTTAGGGATGCCCTGATCCTTTGGGAATGCTGCTTGGGGCCTCAGCAGATCCATAGGGAAAAGTGGGATCGAAGGGCCCTGTTTTCCAAAGGAAGGCATCCCAAGGCTTTTCCCATAGCATTCCCTATGGGATTTAATCCCTATCCCCTTGGATTCCCTTCCATCCCATTGGATATCCATAAACCCCCTTGGATTCCCTTAAATCCATCCCAGTATTCCCTTGCATCCCATTGGATTCCCTTCCATCCCATTGGATTTTCTCCCACCATTCCCCCTTTTCCCATCCATCCGCCTCCCTTTCCGGTCCCCATCACCTCAGCATCCTTCATCCCATAAAACCCTCCCTCTTATTCCCTTTTTTTCCCATTCTTTTCCCATTTTTCCCCATTCTTTTCCCATTTTTTCCCATTCTTTTTCCATTATTCCCATTCTTCCCATTTTTTCCCCATTCTTTTCCCATTTTTTCCCATTATTCCCATTCTTCCCATTTTTCCCCCATTCTTTTCCCATTTTTTTCCCAATTTTCCCATTCTTTTGCCATTCTTCCCCATTTTTTCCCATTATTCCCATTTTTTTCTCATTTTTCCCCATTCTTTTCCCATTATGCCCATTTTTTCCCCATTCTTTTCCCATTTTTTCCCATTATTCCCATTTTTTCCCATTCTTCCCATTTTTTCCCCATTTTTTCCCATTCTTTTCACATTTTTTCCCATTCTTTTCCCATTTTTTCCCATTCTCCCCATTCTTTTCCCATTTTTTCCCATTCTTCCCTTTTTTCCCATTCTTTTCCCATTTTTTCCCATTCTTTTCCCATTTTTTTTCCTATTATTCCCATTTTTTCCCATTCTTCCCATTTTTTCCCCCATTCTTTTCCCATTCTTCCCATTCTTTTCCCATTTTTTCCCATTCTTTTCCCATTTTTCCCCATTTTTCCCCATTCTTCCCATTTTCCCCATTATTCCCCATGCCATTCTCTTCCTGCCTTCATTCCCTATGGGAATCACGCCTCCACCTCGGAGCATCAGTTCCCATTCAGGAAGCATCCCCGCTTTCCGGATGCTATTTGGGATACCAATGGGAAATCCCTTGGGAATACCCAATGGGAATGGGGGGGAAAACAAGGGGGGGGTACTGGGAAAGCAGATTGCTCCCAGTGTGCTTCCCAGTAATGGGAATAGGACAAACTGGGATGCGGCGTTCCTGAATCCCAAGGGATGCTTCCCATTCCCATCCTTTGTCCCCATCCCATGGGAGGGCTTTCCCAACCCCAATTCCATGATCCTGGAATGACATAAAAGGATAAATGGGGTTGTAACCCATTGATTCCCATTGGAATGGGATGGAGCGTTCCTAACTGGGAATACCAGGAATTCCCCTTGGAGGGGCTCGGAATCCCATTGGATTAACCCTTGAATCCCTCTTTTCCCTTTGGGATTCCCAAATCCTGGAATCCCGACCTTCCGACTCCCCCAAACCCCATAACCGAGGGATGGGGAACAAGCGAATCCATAGGGATAACAAATAGGATCCCTTTGGGAAAGCAATAGGTTCCTAAGGCTTTTCCCATGCCTTTTCCCAAGGAAAATTCCCGCTTTTCCATGCTCTTTGCATACATTTGCATATTAATGACTTGCAAATGAAGTCACGCATAGCTAATGGCCTCCTGCTCGTGCCATAGGCCCCCAGCCAAACCCCCCCCCTTTCCCATTCCCATTCCCATTCCCATTCCATGCTTTTGGGATTGGGAATCATTCCCATCCCCATTCCCATTCCACGCTTTTGGGATCGGGAATTATTCCCATTCCCATTCCATACTTTTGGGATCAGGAATTATTCCCATTCCCATTCCCATTCCATGCTTTTGGGATCGGGATTATTCCCATTCCCATTCCATGCTTTTGGGTCGGGAATTATTCCATCCTTTCCATTCCATGCTTTTGGGATCGGGAATTATTCCCATCCCCATTCCCATTCCATGCTTTTGGGATTGGGAATTATTCCCATTCCCATTCCCATTCCACGCTTTTGGGATCGGGAATTATTCCCATTCCCATTCCATACTTTTGGGATCAGGAATTATTCCCATTCCCATTCCCATTCCATGCTTTTGGGATCGGGATTATTCCCATTCCCATTCCATGCTTTTGGGATTGGGAATTATTCCCATTTCCATTCCCATTCCATGCTTTTGGGATTGGGAATTATTCCCATTCCCATTACATGCTTTTGGGATCGGGAATTATTCCCATCCCTATTCCCATTCCATGCTTTTGGGATTGGGAATTATTCCCATTCCCATTCCAATTCCATGCTTTTGGGATTGGGAATTATTCCCATTCCCATTCCATGCTTTTGGGATCGGGAATTATTCCCATTCCCATTCCCATTCCCATTCCATGCTTTTGGCATCGGGAATTATTCCCATTCCCATTCCCATTCCATGCTTTTGGTTTTCCCCCTTTTCCATCCCTTTCGATCCTAAATCCAGGGAATATAAAAGGGGAAGGAGCCCTTGTTTCCATTGCAGCATCCCAAAGGCCCCAAATCCTGCTTATTCCCAACTATTCCCTCCCTTCCCAACACAATTCCATGGGTTTGGGGTTTGGGAAAGGGATCCAATGGGAATTAAGGGGGGGGGGGGATGGAATACCTTCTGTAATCCCAATGGGAATGATCCTGGATTCCAAGTGGATGAGCTGGGAACCCGGAATTCCTTAATGGTTCATAATGGGAGGGGGTTGGAGCAGGATGGAGCCTGGAATCCCATGGGATTCGCTGCAATGGTGTGCTGATATCCCAGATTTCCTCCTTAATCCAATGGGATTATTCCCAGTTATTCCCATTCACTGGGCAGCAATGGGAATGGCATGGAATGGGCATCCGGTATTCCATGTTTTCCTTGGGATTAGCCATGGTATTCCATGTTTTCCTTGGGATAAGCCATGTTCTCCTTGGGATTAGCCATGGTTTCCTTGGGATTAGCCATGTTATTCCATGTTTTCCTTGGGATTAGCCATGGTATTCCATGTTTTCCTTGGGATTAGCCATGTTTTCCTTGGGTTTATCCATGTTACTCCATGTTTTCCTTGGGATTAGCCATGGTATTCCATGTTTTCTTTGGGATTAGCCATGGTATTCCATGTTTTCCTTGGGATTAGCCATGTTATTCCATGTTTTCCTTGGGATTAGCCATGTTTTCCTTGGGATTAGCCATGGTATTCCATGTTTTCCTTGGGTTTAGCCATGGTATTCCATGTTTTCCTTGGGATTAGCCATGTTATCCTTGGGTTTATCCATGGTATTCCATGTTTTCCTTGGGATTAGCCATGGTATTCCATGTTTTCCTTGGGATTAGCCATGGTATTCCATGTTTTCCTTGGGATTAGCCATGTTATTCCATGTTTTCCTTGGGTTATTCCATGTTTTCCTTGGGTTTATCCATGGTATTCCATGTTCTCCTTGGGATTAGCCATATTCTTATTGGGATTAATCATGTTATTCCATGTTTTCCTTGGGATTAGCCATGTTATTCCATGTTCTCCTTGGGTTTAGCCATGGTATTCCATGTTTTTCCCTTTCTTCCTTCCCTTTATCCCCCTTTTCCCCTTCTTATCCCCCCTTATCTCCTCTTTACCCCCCCTTTATCCCCTCAAGCCCCCCTTGAACCCCCCCAAATCCCCTTTATCCCCCTCAAATCCCCTTTAACCCCTTCAAACCCCCTTTCTGCCCCCTTAACCCCCTTTTAACCCCCCAACCCTCTTTATGGCCCCCCTAAACCCACCTTTAATAGCCCCTTTAACCCCCCCAAACCCCCTTTAACCCCCTCAAAGCCCCTTTAATCCCTCCTTTACACCCTAAAGCCCCCTTTAACCCCATCAAATGCCCCTTCAACCCCCCCAAACCCCCCTTTAACCCCCTCAAACTCCACTTTAACCCCCTTAAATCCCCCTTTAACTCACTCTAAACCCCTTTTAACCCCCCCGAACTCCCCCTTAACCCCTTTTATCCCCTCTAAACCC
>NW_026901848.1:0-61087 GCF_033783945.1 Neopsephotus bourkii | reverse complement strand
CCTGCCCCAGGCAGGGACCCCTCCCAGTGGAGCAGCTTGCTCCAAGCCCCTGTGTCCAACCTGGCCTTGAGCACTGCCAGGGATGGGGCAGCCACAGCTTCTCTGGGCACCCTGTGCCAGCGCCTCAGCACCCTCACAGGGAAGAGCTTCTGCCTCAGAGCTCAGCTCAGTCTCCCCTCGGGCAGGTTCAAGCCATTCCCCTTGGCCTGTCCCTACAGGCCCTTGTCCCAAGCCCCTCTCCAGGTTTCTTGTAGCCCCTTTAGGCACTGAAATCTGCTCTAAGGTCTCTCCAGAGCCTTCTCTCCTCTTTCCGCGTTCACATCTGGGGGCACTCTGCTGCTAAACAATACTATAATGCTCCCATTGGCAGTTTGGCAAAGCATTGTATGGTGCTGCGATGCTGTAAGATTTACACTATTAAGCTTTCCTGACTTTTAGAAGTGTTTCATCACTGAGGTGGTGATTCCCATTGGGAAATGTATTTTGACAGCAGAAAGCAACCGTTGAAAGCATCAAGCTCCTTTTGATGCTAGGCTGCATCAAAAGGAGTGTGGCCAGCTGGTCGAGGGAACCATTGTACGTGTGACTTAGTTTACGTTCCCTTAATACTTTCATAGTTAATAACTTTTCATTACTGGAAAACCCATAAAGTTCTACTCTGAAAATACACATTTAATAGCTCCCAACTTGCACAAAACTAGCCAGCATTGGCTAAGTAATATTTGTCCATCTCAGTGGGCATCAAACACTTTCTCACAAAAGAGCTTGGCTTTCCTAATGAGCCTGCTATAAAAAATGATTTTATTTTTAGTGAAGTGATCATAG
The DNA here is from genome assembly GCF_033783945.1 of Neopsephotus bourkii. Lineage (NCBI taxonomy): Eukaryota > Metazoa > Chordata > Aves > Psittaciformes > Psittacidae > Neopsephotus > Neopsephotus bourkii. The sequence continues at coordinate 60,262 of NW_026901848.1, read as the reverse complement.
AAGAAGAAAACAGTGGGATCTGCCTGTTCTAGTGCTGGTATATGGGGCAAAAATAGTTTGCTTTGATTCTGAAACAGACTGGCTTTCCCTGGGAGGTCTCTAAAAAGAAGCAGAAATGGCTTCTGTGGACTGTCATAATGGTAGCCACCTAAAATGTGAACTAGTTCTCACAGCCTGTCTACAGACTGTCTCAATTTTAAGCAAAGAAATAGGCCTTAGTCATCCGGGAAGATGTAATGGGAGATTGCAGACTTGTTCCAGCTTAGCATCTGTGGAAGGTCGTAGTGTTCAGTCTGTCTCTACTCTCTTGGTTTCTGTCATTACATTGATACTACTGCTTTCTCCTGCTCCAGAAACTGTTTTTGTGTGTGCGATGCATTGAAATCTACCATTGTCAGAAGATAAAACATGTGGCAGAGTCTGTCTGTACATAAACCAGGAGATTCCTGAGCTGTTTATTAAAACAGGCTACTTTGGTGAAGTGCCGTTGATGCTCTAAAGCAGAGTTCATAGAGGTAGTACCTTTTACCTACCTGTTGATACTGTCTGAAGACCTTTGCTTGCATAATGTCTTCATTAGATTTGGTAAAGTTACAAATGGCAAGCTAAATAACCAAGTCTGGTAGCTCTTGGTTGCCCAATTTGCTGCTGGAAGCAGAGCATAGCAATGGGAGTGTGAAGGATCCCCATCGGCACCTGCACCTTCAGCTTCTGCTGACACAGCTGCTTGTGAGGCTGGAGGAGAGAATTAACCTGGAGTTCACTGGGGGTATGAAAAAAGCCTGATCCAGCTCCTCCTAATAGTATAATGCCATTTGCCATTTAATCCTTCTAATTCCGTGAACTGATATGACCAACAGAATCTTTAATTATTCTTAAACATTATTTCTGGCTGAGCAGTAGCTAAACAGAGGAGGAGCTGTGAGCAAGTGACAGGACGCTGTGGTGCTGCATGCAAAAGGAAAAGAGCAGTTGCTTTTGGTGACCTGCTGCTTCTGCTACTCTCTTTAGTGAAAACCTTGGCTAAGCAGGGTATAAATTTAGTGATCACTTATGCTTAGAGTACTACAACCTTGTCTGGAAGGCGCAATGAGAAACCACGTCAGGAGCTGAGGCTAAATTAGGCTTATTACGTTCTTTCCAGGGCCTTTCTTTCTGTCTCCCACTGGTGCAGGTCACTAAAGCTCTAACCATCCTCTGAGGCTTCCAAGTGAGCTCTGCAAATGTGGAATTAGTCCTTGAGACATCCCAGGGCTGGTAGCTCAGGGTCTGAATGCAAGGCATCAATTTATTCTCTACTCATGGTTCTTGGGAGCAAATTCCTGGGTGCCCTGTGTATGCCCTGTGCAGAGACTTAATCCCAGTAGCAGCACAGCACTTTCTGGAACAGTTTGCCATGAGAAAGCTGGAGGTGAGCATCATTAGCAAACTGTTGTCCTCACCTGTGACACTGTTCAGGCTCAGTGCAATTGGCTGCTTCAGCATAATTAGGTTTAAGTAGGTTATACCTGAGCACTGATGGCATGGCTCCACACTGTCCTCTTGTCAGTGCAAGCTGATGTGGGGATAGTCCTTAAACCTCCTTGCTTAATTCATAGGAACTTTGGGGTTCTGGGCTGTTCACTGCTACCACAAGAGTTTGATTCTGAGGAAGATGCCATTGTGGTTGATTGTCCTTCCAGTCTTGGATGGAGCTCCAGATGGATACCTGGAGAGTATTCCATTTCCAGCCAAGAGGTTGGAACTGGGTGAGCTTTGAGGTCCCTTCAACCCAAACCAGCCTGGGATTTTATGAAGAGCCACTTGAGTCTGCTTTTTCTTAAGTAAATCCATCAGTCAGGTGTACGCAGGATGGTGTCAGCGTAATGCTCAGTACTGAAGAGGAGGAAAAGATAAGTCACGTTCAGATTCAGGCAGCTCTCCAGATAGTAGCAGGAGGTGTTTACTGCCTGCTTGCTGTCTTGCTCAAAGCCTAGATAAATACACTTGGATTAGTGGGATGTTGGGGGGATTATAATATTATCATGTTTCAAGGAAATAACACTTTGAGTTCTGTTGCCTCCTCTTTACTTGTAAGGTCTGCTTCATATTTTCTTTTTTGGAGGTTGCAAAGATTGTTGTATGTGAAGTAGTTTATTAATAGCAGATTGTGGGAGAGGAAGGGTATGCAAGCCCTCAAGTTTTCTTTCTATGCTGTGAGCTGGAACATAACGGCCGTCTAAAGGAATTAAATAAACAGAATTGAAATTGAAGACAATTGTGTTTGTGCCCAGATGGAAATCTATTTTGTAGTCATATAACAGTAGGATGCTTCGAAGAAGGGCCTGAACTGTGTTGAGGAGCCCTGGGAATAAGCCTAAGTTCCGGCTGGTGGTGCTTTGAAGTCATTACACAAGGGCTGGATGGTACTCAAGTGATTCATAGATGGAGAGGAAACACTGGTGCTGTACTGTGTTTTCTGTTTGATATTCATGCATTCGTACATTCATGTGTGTAGACAAACATACCCCAAAAGCTGGTTGAGGAATCTAACAAGTGAATGCTAACTGCTGAGAGGCAGGAGAGGCTGAAGTTAATGTCACTGTGCACACTTAGTGGTGTTTGTACATCTGTGCTCTGAGCTGCTGCTTGGAATGCTGGTATCTCTCTAAGTTGTATTAAAAGGACTTCCAGTGGCTTTAAATACGCATGTAAAGCTCTTTTGAACTGGGTATTGCTGTGTTGGTATAGTTCAGAGTATTAGAGAAATGTGAAGAAACTCAAGATTGCATTTACTGAGCATCCTCCAAGAAGACCCTAATGTTGCAGGAAGAAAACCTTGTTGTGTTTGTGTAAGATGAGTATGTTACCTTGTAACTCTGGATTATTTTGTGTACGATGGAAGGAAACTTGTGGTTTGTTGCATGTCCTGATCAAAGGGCTGTTACTGTTCTTTTGGTGTGGTTAGGAGCTGCTTTTGTTCTTTCTGTTTGATTCTTTACCTACTCTAATAAGAGGATGTTCCACCAGCAGAAGCTGTCAGTGTGTCTGGCGAGCCAGCAGCTCAGTCTTTCATCTTCAGCAGCATAGACACAACCATGTTTTTCCTTTCCCAGGACATGCAGAGCAAGGAAAATACATGGATAATGTTTGTTTGATTTATTTTTTGCATCGGTTAATTCTGGGTTTGAGTGGCTTCTCCTCCTCATGGCAATTTATTCAGCTCAGAGAAGACTTTCACAGTCAGCTTGCCCAGGAGCTAAAGACAGCAGGTTCTGTAGTGTGTGGGGTGTTGTCCTAGAAATCACAGAATCCCAGCCTGGTTTGGGTTCAAGGGACCTTAAAGCTCATCCAGTTCCAACCCCTGTCATGGGCAGGGACACCTTCCAGTAGAGCAGCTTGCTCCAAGCCCCTGCATCCAGCCTGGCCTGCATCCAGCCTGGCGTCCAGCACTGCCAGGGATGGGGCAGCCACAGCTTCTCTGGACACCCTGTGCCAGCGCCTCAGCACCCTCACAGGAAAAAACCTGTGCTCATCTCATCTCCCTTGTCCCATCACTACCTGTTGGCAAGATTGACTTCTGGGCAATGAGGAGGGTACAACCCGTTCTGATAGGTTTGGTTTTAATAGTAATGGACAGTGGAGGCAGTTTGCTAAATGCTGTGTCTTTCCCAGTTTAATGGGATAATAATTTTATCAAACCATTGGTCAGGAGATGTGGGTCCTGCTAACAGAGCTGAAATCATCCTGGCAATGGCCTGGATGAACAGAAGCAGACGGAATGGAAGGCTCTGCATGGATGTTGATTCCTATGGTTGCAAAATGCACTGGCAGAATAGTTTGTCATTTTTCTGAGGTTTTATCTCTTTTAGCACTTTCTTCCTCTCATCTCGTGACGTTTCCTAAGTTGGAGCATTGCTCCCTTACACCCCTTGTTCTTTTGCTTCACACAGTGCTTGGGTTACACGAGGTGGAACAGGATCACCATGTTTCGAAACAGTCTCAAGATGCTGCTTACAGGAGGGAAGTCAAACCGCAAAAACAGGTCCAGTGGTAAGTAGATGTCATCTCCTCCTGCATGTGTGCCATTTATGGGTTTGGAAGGTTCCTTTCATGTGTGTTTTGGTCTTTCTAATGGCTTCATACTCAGTTGGTGATCTTGTAGACTCAAACATCATCACAGGTAATTTGAATATTGTCCTGTGATTCAGTATTTAAAAACAGATGTCTATTAAACTGTATGTAAACCATAATCTGTTTTATTGGGGAGATAAGATGGAGGGAAAGCAAATCATAGTTCTACATAATCCTGCAGTAAACTGACATCAAGGCTCATATTTCAGTTATGGAAATGAAAAAGAAACCTTTTTTTCCCTTTGCAGTGACTGTGGTGACTTGTGCCAGTGAAACCTTCCTCATAAGCAATACTTGTGATAGCAGGAGCAAATGGTTTTACTTTACATTTTTAAGCAGGAGGGAGAGAGAGGAATGTGGAGAGATGGAATTAAGGAGAAATCACCCAAGTTTAGTTGCCGTTTCCGTTAGTTTCCTCTTTCTGCCACCCCAGAAAAGGACTTTACAGTCAGCCCTGGTTCCTATGGCTTGGCCTGGTTGATCCGTGGAGGAGGTTAGGGGAGGTTGTAATAGTGAAGCAGTGCAGAAATCCTCAGATGCTTTAGAAACATTTTCAATTAACTCTTGTATTTGTTTCCCAAAGTGGAGCTGGCAGCGTAAGAGCTTTTAATTAGCTCTTTCATTTCTCTTTTTGCAGCCATCTGGCAGCACAGTCTGAGTATTTTGGGTTACAGCGCTTATTTGTGCCTGTGCATCTGTGTCAATAATGTGAACGTACATTGCATGGGGAAGCACGAGTGGAGGTGCAGGGATGCAGCAGTGACAAACGCTGTGGGTCAGAGGGGCTGGTTTCCCATGCTGAAACAAGTTAGTACACGTTTTTCACAGTGCCAGATGTCACCCCTCACTTTTAATATCTTCCTATCTTTTATGTGGGGAAGGGGAAGTTGCTCTCAGTTTGCCCTGAGGTTGCCCTGTGGCGGTGTTTGGGGTCCCTTAGACCTCACTAATGTTAATCTGGTGTCTGGTGAGAGCCCCAGTTTGTGCTGGTTGATCCTGGAGATCCTTGTCACAGAAGGCTCAAGCAGTGCATGCAGGTGTTGACTCCCTTGCATTAGTTACTGTGCCTGGTGTACCTGCTACAGTGGGGAAATGTCTGTTTTGCAAAGAGCCTGAGGTCACGGTTCTCATTCACAGCTCTTAGGAAGGAGATTTCCTTTCCTTCTGAGCTCCTCAGTCTTTTGTTGCAGGAGTGGTTAATCTGAGGGAGGTACCTGCATGAAACGCAGGTTTGGGGCAGACCCAGGAGCAGATGGCTCTGTTCTCTTGTGAGTCAGTATCCCTGTGAAGTATCACATGCACAGTTTAAGGCCCAGGAAAGTACAAGTCTTTTGGTGATACCGCCTTTGGGAAGTGCAGAGCCAAGTCATCTGAAAGAGTGGTTTCTGTACAGAGCTCTATCTTTGTCAGATATTCTGTTATCAGTCCCCAGTATTCCTTCTGGCTTAGCTCCCAACGCAGTTTGAAGGATCTTGTACTTGCAGAGCTTTGCAAAGACGTGTTTCTGGTTTTTGTGAATGAAGAATGTTAGTTCTGAAATGAGATTTGATGTGGCTGCACGTCTGTCTTGGAGCAAAACAGAGATGGAGCGTCTTGAGAAAGAATGTGACAGTGTTTAATGGAAGAGCTTTTCTCTAGTGCCTAATGACTATCCTGTATGTTTAATTTATTACAAGTCTGCCTTTGAAATCAGGTGCTTCAGTGAGAGGTTCTGGCTGGTGTTCTTCAGGGGAGAGAAAGGGGAATAAAAAGAAAGGAGATGAGAAGGTTTGTTATATTAATAGTGTGTAAATGGAAAACTCTCTCCATTGGGAAATCACATTTCAGGTAAGTGTCAATCTGTCAGACTCTTAACGTGACATTAGATGGGTGCACTGCTGCCTAGATTTTATACATAAATACATTTAATTCTGTATTGCTTTAGTAAGGAAAAGCAAATGAGTAACTCTTCCATGTCTGTAGCATGCAGTAGTCTAAGCCTGAAATTTGCTGCTTTATTATTTACTTTGCAGTTGTGGAGAGCTGAAAATTCGATGCTTTAAAAGTTGATATAAAAAGGAGAGTACTTCTCTAACCATATACAACAGGAGTTTGTGACCCTGTCACAGGCAGTGACAGTCCTATACTGGTCTAAACAGCCCAACATGATACACCTCATCTTCCTCATTTCCTAAACCTCAGGGCTCCTTTTCTCTTCATCCTCTGTTCCTTCTTGCTCTCTTGGTATGCAAAGGGACGGATCCTGAGGAATCCTCCCACCCCTGGAATAAAGGCTCGTGTGTAGCAGATCCGAGGGTCTGTTCTCTAGAACTTTTTCACTCAGTGAATGCTACCTTCAGGCCTCCACCTTCACTGGTGGGATTTGGGGTGGGTTGTGTTGGTGGGTGCTTCAAAAAGATGGGCTATTTATTGACTTTTAAACATGGTTTTCATTATTAGCATGACTTAGATTGCCAGTCAGAAGTTGGAAATGAAGCTTCCTGATGGTTTTGGTGCTCTGATTTGCCTCAGAAGCTGTTTCTCCATGGGGAAGTGTGATCTGGAGGGTAGAGCGCCCCAGCAGCCAAGGCAGATGAGGCCAGACCCACCCTTGTACATGGGGCTTTTCCCATCCCTGGGAACTGGGAACAAACTCAGCATCTTAGGTTCTGTGCTGTGAATAGAACATGTTGGAGGTTTCAGGTCTGCTGTTGATTCACCTTCCGTGGAATGCCTGTAAGTTCTGTAGGTGGGTGTGAGCCCACTTGGGTGTCTCTGGTGTGTGTGGGTTTGGATGAAATTCCCATGTCTGCATCTTCATTTCCTACGCTCTGGTCATTTTGCATTGCAGTGCTGGGCTGAAGGTATTGCAGGGCTTTCATGGCGGGGGATCCAAGCGAGCACCTTGGGTTTGAAATGAGTGTTCTTGGCAGTGCCTTTCAGTTGCAGTAGTGCAGTTAGTAACGGGGTCAGCCAAGTCAGATGAACAATCTCTAGGTGTTGTGATGTGGTTTTGATAATGCTTTGTGATTAAAAGAGCACTGGTAGCAGTAACAGGAAAATGCCTTATTATTCCTCCTTCAGCAACTGCTGAGCAGCTCCTCTGAAGAGCTGTGGTTACCATTTATTTTGACTCTGATGGGGTGGGTGCTTTTCCTTTTCTGCTCTTAATGCTGTTGTGGTTTAGGAACACACACACTATTTATCAAAGAAGAATACCACTCAGATGTACAGTTACATGCAGTAATGCAGTTAAAATACAGGCACTTGTACTGCATCATGAGGTGGGGTCATCTCCTGTGGTAAATTCTCTGTGTGTATGTAGTTTCCCAACTCATAGGACTTAGTAGCAGCCCACTGCATGTGGTACAACTCTGTGCATGGGTACTCGTGCATGTAGTTAATCTCTTGTCTTAACAGAAATTCTCTTGTGGCTCAAAGGCACTCGAGGCCTTTTTCAGTAGTGCCTTGAGGACACATTATGACTGCAGTAGTATTTTGATGAGGTTTTTGTTGTCTTCTGTCACAAATGGATATTCCATGACGCCAGTGTCTGAAGCTGAAATGTGATCTCAATATACTTAAATATTACCTTTCTTTTTCTAATCTAAACTAAATTACAGATAGATGCAGACATGCACCTTTTCTGACTCCCGTTTGTATCCTCGGGTAAACTTACTCAGGATATGTTTGTTTTAAAGGACTGTGCTTTGCTCCATCCTTCTGTTCCTGCTGATTGAAGCTCCAGCATGATTACTGTGGCCAGAAGCCCTATGGCTGGGGCAAGCAGCTGCACTAAAACCTGCAGGTAGGCACTCCTGCCTGTCACTGCTTGTCAGCTATGGTTTTGAGGCTTCTTTCCCAGTAATTCTGCGTTCTATGTTCTATGCAAGTCCTGCATCCAGCTTGGGGCCCCAGCACAGGAGGGACCTCTCATATTTGTCTGCAGTTTTCTTGCTTCTACTGAGCATTCATTGATCTGGGTGTGTATCTCAGCAGTTCACATCTAATCAATCTGCTAATATATTCATTCCAATACCGTGTTAATAAGCCTGTGTTTTTCCGCCTATTGCAATTGCCCTTGTTTCTTTTCCAAGCAGATGGCTTATTTCCTTCGTACATTATCACGTTCAATTTACACTACCATAAGAGCTCAGATTCCCTTTAGAACCTAGTAAAATTCAGCTGCAAAACTCTGTTTTAGTTAGTTTTATTCCTCCTTATTTTGTGCGGTCCAAGTCCAGGAATTTGCCTTTTATTTCTGGCAGAGGCTGAGGTAGATTCTTACAGTGTTCTTGTCTTTATTTCTTTTGCATTTTAAATGCATCTGCTCCTTTATAAGGCAGCCCAGAGGGTGTCTGCTCTTCTGGGCTACTTAGGGATTGTGTCTTACTTGTTCTTGGTTGACAAAATGCACATAGTTTCTCTCTGGAGCTTCCCAGCTGCCTGTCATTCCTGATGGTTTTGGTGTAGGGTTTTTATTGCTCCTCTTTCCTGGTTCACAGGAGAGCCAATTACTTCCAACTTCCAATGCATTTATGGGGCCTTTTGGAACCTGCACTTTGTATTTGAATTCCATGACTAAAAGAGCCCTGTCAGATGCTCTTCTCTTTTGATTCTTGCCTTTCCAAGATAAAAGGCATTTTGGAAGGTCTCATCACTGCTTTGCCAGAACTCCTCACAGTTTCTGATCTATCTGATCTCCTTTGGAACTCTGAGCATCATTTTTACCCCCAAAGAGTTTGAGAGGGTCACAGTTGCTGTTTGGGTTTTGTGTCTGAAAGGAATTGCTGAGTGATGAGATCCAGCTGATGGCCTACAGAAGGTATTAGAAGCGAGGTATTAAAAAGACCCATCAGACTTGCAGAATGCCTCGTGGTGCTGAGTACCAAACGTGTTCACATGCTCAAGGTGTTCCATCCAACTTCAGACCATTTTTCTTGCAAAGCTTTTGCTATCTGTTCATAAATCCATTTTGAAACAAGTCTGGGCTATGCTGACAAATCCGCAGCTCCTCTGACCACAGTGAAGTCTTGCCCTTGAGTTGATTGAGAGTGAACTGACCCTTCCTTAATGCTTTTCATGTATAGAATTGAGGGTTTTCCCTCTGAAGAGGGGCATAGATCGGGAGGAGCTGTGTGTACGCACGCATTGTTCTTATTAAGGCACATTGATTTGGGCAGCCTGTGTCTCATTCAGATACCCAGTGTTCTTCCCAAGCACATAAAGAATGCTTGGACAATAAAGCTTTTGCCTCAATCCTGCACAGCCATCTCAGGGAGAATTTTAGCAGCCACTGCCCATGTTGTCCTAACACACAATTCTTTGCTTCTGATCCACAAATACCATTTTTATAACACCACAGATGTTAACCTCCCTTGCTTTATAGCCCACAAATAATCCTAACTTGACAGCTCTGAGCAGTCCTGCCCTGTGTTTGTAATGGTTTCATTAACTCACCCGTTCCACCGGAGTGGATCAACCTGTGCTGCTTCATGCTCCTGTGTACGTGGGGCAAGCAGGGATGACCCAGCTCAGCCAGCCTGGGCCTTGCCAGTGCTTTCACCCATTTGAACATCTCCAGCTGTAACAACACAAGTGTTGACTGAGGCTGGCTGCGTCCTGTGGGGAGGAGCAAGCAGGGGATGTCCTCACCCACCTGCTCTGTTGCCACTGCCCGAAAAGTGACTTTATTACCCGTTCGGTGAGTTTTGTTCTCATCCTCTTTGTGGCCTTTTCCACCCACTTGAGATGGAATTTTTGTTTCATTCTTTATCTTTTTTGCTTCCATCAAATACAGACATATATGCTAATTTCTTTTCCATAGAGGGATTTTTAGGCCTTTCTCAGTGTTGCCTGATTGTCATCTGTGGTGCTATATCATGGAGTTCCAGACTGGTTTGGGTTGGAAGAGACCTTAAAGCTCACCCAGCTCCAACCTCTGCCATGGGTAGGGACCCCTTCCATTAGAGCAGCTTGCTCCAAGCCCCTGTGTCCAACCTGGCCTTGAACACTGCCAGGGATGGGGCAGCCACAGCTTTTCTGGGCACCCTGTGCCAGCACCTCAGCACCCTCACAGGGAAGAATGTGTGCCTTAGGATTATGTTTGTAAATGGGTGTCCTGGGTTTAGCAGTAGCAGTCATTTTTCTCTGTCTGGGTAGCAGGTGCAGTGCTGTGTTTTACTTTTGGGCTGGGAACAGAGCTGATAAAAATGATGTTTTGGTTTGTCCAAGGACTTTGTGAGCCTCCTGCTCTGCCAGGGAGGAGGGGAAGCCGGGAGGAAGCAGAGACAGGACACCTGACCCAAACTGACCCAAGAGGTATTCCATACCACAGCACGTCATGCCCAGGGGGAACTGGGGTTAGCTGGAAGGGCTAAGTGGACTGCAGGGTTGGAGGAGGTATCGGTCGGGCTGGGGGGGCAAGTTATCGGTCGCCTGGTGATGGGGTGTTGTATTCTCTTCCCTTGTTATTTCCTTTATCATTACTATTATTGGTGGTAGCAGTAGTGATTTGTGTTATACCTTAGTTACTAAACTGTTCTTACCTCAACCCGTGGGAGTTGCATTCTTTCTGATTCTCCTCTCTGTCCCTCCAGGAGTAGGGGGAGGGCAAGAAAGGGGGGGAGTGAGTGAGTGAAAGCTGTCTGGTTGGGGTTAAACCACGTCAATGGGGTAATGCCTCATCCTGTGCCCTTGCACATGAGCACCCATTTGTGCTGACCAGTACTGCAGGAAAGCTCACAGCAGCTGGTTTTGTCAGAGTCTTCTTAGTGCATGTGAGATGGGTCAAGGTGTTGAGCTTTCCAGTGCAGTACTGCACAGGGGCTAAGCAAAGCAGAAGCATCAGTTCTCTTACTAAATCTAGCAGAGTTTTTCTGGCTAAGGAAAGAAATACATCAATATACTATTGCAGTCAGACTGTGGTGACACAGGTGTTTCAGGGGACAGTAAATCCATATATGCTGTGTAGCTGTGGCTGTATCTGGAGTTTGGTGGTGGTAGTGTATCTGCAGGTTCGTAGTAACCTCCCATTGCTGTCTTACTCTCTCTGAACCAGGAGAGGGAGCAGATGTTTTCTGGCTAATCACGTATCAAAAGCTGCTGAAACGCTCCATGCTGACATGCGAAGGAGATAAAGTTACATTTTCCACATCAAATGACTTTGGCTTCTCTTCTTCATCCACAAAATTCCCATAGGCAGCTCATGAGGGATATGGACACTTGCTTGAAAGAAGCTGTTAGAAGTAATTGGAGGGATTTGTTAAGCCAAACTGTTGGGAAAGTGGAACGCCTTTTCCAGGATGTCTGAGGAGGCCTTAATAATCAGCTGCTTAAAATCCCAAACAAGGCAATGAAGGAAGTTGAATTCACTGATACAAACCTATTTCATCTGTTAATTCAGAAAGAACACTGTGATGTCTGGCAGATCACACGCAAGTAACAAACCCAGATTCGTTCAACTGAAGGCATGATTCAACCAAAACAAATAATCTGTAAAATTAGATTTCTCCTTTGATCCAAGCAAACTGTTTTGCACAATTCTGGAAATACACCAAGTATTGAATGTTCTAAAGAAACTGATTTAGGAACATTCAACACTTGGGTGGTGATTTTGCCATTTTCCCTTAGTGTGATGAATATATAATGTGTTTTCTCATAATTAGAGTTGGAAGGGACCTCAAAGCTCCTCCAGCTCCAACCCCTGCCATGGGCACGGACCCCTTCCACTGGAGCAGCTTGCTCCAAGCCCCTGTGTCCAACCTGGCCTTGAGCACTGCCAGGGATGGGGCAGCCACAGCTTCTCTGGGCACCCTGTGCCAGGGCCTCAGCACCCTCACAGGGAAGAGCTTCTGCCTCAGAGCTCAGCTCAGTCTCCCCTCGGGCAGGTTCAAGCCATACTTTTCTATGCTGGAGAGCCCCATGCAGCCCCAGCTCCTTTTCCACAATTTGGGGTGAGCCCCAGATTGGCACTCCCCAACATGGCTCTCCTGCCCCATGGTCTCTGTGTGGTGGGGCCAGTGCCCCGCCATGTCTCATTCAGCTCCCCTGCCCCACTGCAGGGATGCCCCATCGAGCTCAGGGGTCACTGTGGCAGGAAGATCCCTGCCGCTGCTTTCCTGGGGTACCCCATGGTTCATTGTTGCTTTCTAAACCCAGGAACCAATGTACTGCCATTGGTTTCCTCTGCCTTCCTCTTGTACCTCTTTGCCACCCGTCACGTCCCCAGCACTGCCTCGCCCAGGGCCGGGTGCAGCAGCAGCAGTCAGGTTGAGCCCCGTGTGTTCTGGGTGACAAGGCACCTGGGAGCCCCTGTTTCAGCTCTACCACAGGCTTGGGAGGAAGGAAAAGCATCTGCTCTATTACATCGAAGGGGAAAAGGGTACAGCAGATGGTCTGAGGCATCCCCAGCTCTCGGGGAGCAACCACTACTTCCTCTTGCTTTGCTTCTTGCTTTGCCTCTTGCTTTCGATCAGCTCCAGCCCTTGGCTCTTGATGGCTTCTCTGGTGAGGACAAGGCCACTGTGGTCGTCATCAAAATCAAAGTAGTCTGGAGGAGAGAGCGGAGAGGAGCGGGCTGGGGAGGGTCTGTGGGGCTGCCTCTGCTGTGCCTGTGTCCCCAGGAGGAGCCGGCACATTTGGGAGGGCTGCTGGCACCGTGGAGAGCCCTCAGGACAGGCACTGCCCATTGGCTGTGCCACAGCAGCAGCCCAGGGGGACCTGCAGGACCTGCTGTGGCCTGTCTCAACCCTGCTGGGGCTCCCCATAAAGCCCTGGGTCCTGCTTTGTTAAGAAAAGGTGGTAAGGTACCAGAAGCTCCCCTAGGAGGAGGCCGCTGGCAGAGCCAAGCCCTGGCTGTGAAGAATATTCCCAGCCAAGGGATTTGGAAGACGAGGGTCTCCCCGCTAGCTCCACAGCATCCCTCCTTGCTCCTGCGGTGCTTCTACGCTCCCCAGCCCACCATCTGCCTCCAGTCTGCCACATGCACACATCAAACCAGCACTATGCTCAAAGGCCTGGAGACAGCCGAGGTCAGCCCCAACGCCTGGAGCAGCTCCTGGGTTGGGCTCTGCTGGGACAGTGGGAGGTGGGCAAGGACACCCAGAAATCCCAGGGGGCAGGGGCTGGGGCAGTTGCTGTGGGATGTGTCCCCTTTCCTACCTGGGTCCCCCATGCCCGTGTCCTCCAAGGGAACCTTCTGGTTCCGTGGATCGCTCAGGAGGGTTTTCTCCAGGAGCTGTCGGACCTTCACAAAAGTCTGGGAAAGAGACGCTGTGTTCATAGCTGAAGGGGAGGCGGGTGTTACAACCAAAGGGGTGCCCAACCTCGATGTGCCCCTGGGAGGGAGGGAACACCCCACAGAGCCCAGGGCCACCTGGGCCTGAGCTGCTCCGTGGCTCTTCCCTCGAGCACCTCCATCCTCCAGCTGGGAGGATGGCTTGGGATGGGCCACCCGGGAAAGCCTGTGTGGGTCCCCAAAGACCGCAGCAGGGATGGAGCCCCCGCGCACCTCATCATCCTCGCTGAGGCTGGAGGGGGGCAGGTCAGCCACCCGCTGCACCAGGTACTGCAGCTTCTGCTCGCACTGCTGGAGCTTCTCGTCCACTCCCATGGCCTTGCCAGAGTGCTCCTGGAGCCAGAGAGGGAACAGCCTTGGTGGGCAGAACGAGCCCCTTGGGGTGATGGTTGCTGCACCAAGGGTCACCCCACGGTGCCGTTGCACCACCAAGCAGAGCCCGGGCTGTGCTCAGCCCAGCATTGTGCGGGTACCTGGCCAGGCACGGGGATGCCCCGCAGGCGGACGAAGAGGTTGTCAACTCCGTTCTCAAACTCCAGCAGCGTCTCCTGGCTCCTCAGCAGCTGGGCTCGCCTCTGCTCCAGCCGAGCCTCTTCCCACTGCAGCCTCGTCCTCAGCTCCTCCTCCAGCCCCCTGGAGCCAAGCACGCTCACATCCATACAACTGCACAGGGGTGCAGACACCCCAAACCCCTTGCAAAAGCTGCTGCCCAGCTTCTCCCCTGCCCCAAGCGCAGGGCAGAGATGCTGCCTGCACCTCAACCCCGTGCTGCTGCTGCTCCCACTTCCCATGTCAGGCAAGGAGCAAGGCTCCTCCTGCTGCCAGCGCAGGAGCTTTGCGTGCTCTGCCAGCACCAGAGCTGGGGCAGCACTCTGCTCAGAAACCCTCCCAGTGCAGGAGGGGTGGGCAGCTGCAGGGTGACCAAGGAAGGGGTGCCCTCTTGGGACCCCTGCCATGCACATGTCCCCCTGCCCCCAAGGGTGATGGCCCCTTTGGCACGACTGTCCGGAGGCCAGCAGCACCTGGTTGTGGCTGGGGGCTGGCGAAACTTGAGCTCCTCCAGCTGCATCTCCAGCTCCTTCAGTGCCTTCTGCAGCTCCTGCTTCTCCTCCTTGCGCCCTGCGAGGTACTGCTCGAGTTCCGCCAGGGACTTCTGCTGTGCCAGGATCCTGATGGGGATGTCCTGGCCGGGGGAGAGCACAAGGACTCAGCCCAGGGCACTCCTGCAGGGTACAGGATCTGGGCCGTGGTCCTGGGGAGGTTTCTGCACCAGGATCCACAGGAACCACTGCAAGATCATGGCGTGGAGCAAAGCAGTTCCATCCCTGCCTGTACAAGAGGGGCCCTGGGGGGCTCTGGGGACAGAGGAGAGCAGAGAACCCTGCCATGGAACAGGGTGAGCAGACGAGGCTCAGCTCCCTGGGGCTGGAGCAGCCCCAGGTTCTACCAGAGATGGGTTTTCAACTCACCCAGAGGCGGGAGCACTGCACCGCAGCCTTGGCCTTCTCCAGCTTCTCCATCACGCAGGCCTCACGCTCCAGCTGGGACTTGGGGGCCTCCGGCTCGGCGGCTGCGGTGGAAAGGTTGTGGCAGGGAAGGATGCCTGCGGCTGCGCCTGCATCCCCCCCTGCACCCTGACAGGCACTCACCCACCGGTGGGTCCTCTGCGGGCAGGCCCAGGAAGTCCCTGGTGAGGTCACGCCTGGCTTGCTGCAAGGATGTTCATCGTCACCCCTGAGCTGCTGGCACCCTGGGGGAGCCGGCCCTGCAGCCC
Organism: Neopsephotus bourkii; assembly: GCF_033783945.1. Classification (NCBI taxonomy): domain Eukaryota; kingdom Metazoa; phylum Chordata; class Aves; order Psittaciformes; family Psittacidae; genus Neopsephotus; species Neopsephotus bourkii. The sequence goes on along the minus strand of NW_026901848.1, from coordinate 45,098 downwards.
CTCACCCATGGCAGGCTGGGCACTGATGCCCGCCCTATGCCTGCAACCCTGCCTGTGCCAGGTCCCCCCAGCTCACCCCTTTCAGAAGCCTTTCTTCTGCTTCCTTGCGCCAGCTTCTGTCCATGGGCTCCTTCTGAGCAGCCAGGGTGCGGAGCCTGAGCTCTCTCTCTGCAAGGAGCTGGGTTTTCGTCCTGGCCATGTGCTCCTGGAGCAGAGCAGAGCAGAAGAGAAGTGGCTCCCAAAGCTCCAATGGAGCTCTGTGAGCTTCTGAGCCTGGCACGGCCAGCATCAAAAATGCCACCCCCTACCCCGTGTAAACAGCCTGGGAAGGAAACCCAGCAAGGACAGCTAGAGAATGGAGAATGCCACCTTCCCCATGGCCACGGCTTCCGGAAGCTGTCCCCAGCTCAGGGCAGCCAGGCCCAAGAGCCAGACACAGGAGGAGCTATGGAGGCATCTGGGTGCTGCGGGGAAGCCAAGCTCAGTCTTTATTTTTCTTGAAGGAAGACTCGGCAGCACGGACATCTGGTGCCATCTGTGTGCTCTGGGGAGCAGGAAAGCACCCTGAGGTGCCCTGGACCATCTCACCTTGGTTACACGAGCAGCTCGGAGCCCATCCAAGGCCATGAGCTCCATGTCTTCCACCTCCCCATGCTGCAGCTCGGCCATCTCACTCAGGAGGTCCAGGTGCAGAGGCAGGTGGGCCAGCTCCTGGGACACAGGGAGCCACAGCCCACTGAGTCCCAGGGGTGCCCTGTGCTGGGACAGAAGATGGAGGGGAGCAGGAGGACCTCCCGCAGGAGGGTGTCCCACCAGCACAGCCCCTTGGGCACTTCAGTGCCTTTGCAGGGGGAGCGGGTGAGACAACGGCACGGTGAGGATGAGCTCACCTTCCTCAGGGCATCCCGCACCACCACGTACAGGGCAGCCACCTTCTGCCCAGCGTGGATTTTTGTGTGCATCTTGTCTATGCTGTTCTGCAGCACACGAATCACCTGGGGCAGAGATGGTTGGAGACAAGGGGTGAGCCCATGGACTGAGACCAGTGCCCAGCCAGGGGGGCAGGGCTGGCTGAAACCCCCCACGGGTGCTGCCACCCTAGGAAGGGTCTCTGGGACCTGTACCTGGTGCTGCTTGTCAGCCACCCGGACATCCTGCAGCTGCTGCAGCCGCCTCTGCAGCTGCTCCTTGGCCCGGCTCCGCTGCTCCATCTGGTACAGCAGCATGTTGCATTTGTTCACCCTGTCATAGACTTCAGCCCGGAGCTTCTCCTGGGCCACCTGGATGGGAGAGGTAGAGCTGGGGATGCTGGGACCTGGTCACTCCCTGGCAGGACAGGAGCTCTGCTGGGGCAAAGGACCTGCTCAGGGAGCTAATGGAGGACACTGATGGGTCCTGCAGTGCAAAGGGTCCCACGGGAGCACTCCTGAACACCCCGTGTCTCACTGCACCAGCCCTGGGGGCTGTCCTGGTGCTGGCACCAGGTCCCTGTTCCCTACAACCGGTCCTTCTGAGCATCCCCTCAACCCCAGCCCACTGCCAGCAGCCTGGGCCCGCTGGACTCTGCTCTTACCTCCAAGGTCTTACTGGCCAAAGCAATGCCCAAGGGCTGCTCCGCTCCACAAGCCTCAGAGATGGTGAGCTTGTGCTGTGGGCAGAAGAAGGGCAGAGAACACATCAATGCCAGCCTGGGGATGGTCCCAGCCTCCTGCTGCCCTGCACTTCCTGCTCCTGGAGAGGACCAGTGGAGAAGCTAGCTCTGCAGGTCCAGCAGAGTCACAGTCACGGACACAGCAAATGGGACCTGCTGGTACCTTGCGGACAAGGCCCAGGGCATGGATATCCTCCTGCACCGCCTCTCGCAGCTGGGGCAGCAGCTCTCGGTTCTCATTGAACTTTCCTTCCTCTGACTTGCTGTAAAACTTCCTTGCTTGCCCTGCAGGACATTGAGAAGCTGTTGGTACCATGCAGGATGATGCGGGGACCAAAAGCCCCCTACTTGGCCCACTCCATAATGCAAAGCCAACAGGGCAGCACCTTGCAAGGCTATGCTGGCACGCAGCTCACGGATGCGCTTGCTGAGCTTTGGCTTCTGGCCCAGCATGATGCCGGTGCTCCTGCCTCGCCTCTCCAGCCCCACTGTGCACGCAGCAGCCACTGCAGTTCTGCTGCCTGCTGCAACCCTCACAGAGCTGTGGCCATAGGAGCTGAGCAACCTATGACGTCATAATTGTCCTCGCAGGGCTGTAAGCACAACATGGAGCTGAGCTCCCTATGCCCTGGGAACTGTTGCCGGGCTGTAACCGCAGCAACGGAGCAAGAGCAGCCTGTTGCTGCCTAGACATGTCCCTTTGGAAAGGTCAGGTCATTAGTCAGGAAACAGCCGCACAGGGAGCTACGCTCTTGTTGACATGGGCAAGAACCAAGCACTCTCAATACTGATTATCTGTTTTGATGCTCACCAGATGCTCTTGCTCACTTACAAAGGGGACAAGAAATGCAAGCACATACAGTTGTTTGTTGGTCAATACCATCAAGCTCCTGCTACTAGAGAGTTGCAGAAAAAGGCTTTGAAGGAAATAGCCTTCCCAGCACCAAGCTTGTACATCAGCTGAGATCAACTTTCTGTAATGCGGGATCTTTAACCTGCAGCCATCCTGTTGTGCTAAGGGGGTTGAACATTGAAAACAAAGAAATAGAGGGTTGTCAAATACCCTCTGAGGCTCTTACTCAGCATCTCCTTTGCAGATTTATACATGGCATGTTAGTGCTAATAGCCAGTGACAAGCTAAATACCAACACGGACATCTCCAGTGCTTCATCAAGCCTGCATGAAGAGATGGCCATTTGAAAGACAAGCTGGGAAGGGTTTGTATACCCAAGGAATCTCCCCAGTCTGGCCATGCATGTAGAGATCTCCACATTGAGGCCACGTCCACGTGCCAAACACAGGAATTATGCCCCTAAACTTTCCTAGGGAAGATTTAAACACAGAGATTACCCTGGGGGCAAGAGAAAGCATTTTAAATTGGATAAAGCGGTTCATGAATCTCCATTTCACTGTCCCTCAGCAAAACTCAGCCTCGGCAACAGCAGGGCCTTCCAAAGTGTTACTGAAGACATTTCACCCAACCTTGCACAGCCAAGAGCCCCCAGACTGCTGCAGCAGTGAGCTTCCAAGAGGAAGCCTCTGACTAAGGACCTAGCTCCGCAGGCCCTCTGCACCTGACAAGTTGTCATGGTTTAAGCCCAGCCAGTAATTCAGTCCCACGCAGCCCTTCGCTCCTTCCCCCCGCTCCTGGAGGGATAGGGCGGAGAATGGGAAGAATGTAACTCCCACGGGTTGGGATAAGAGCAGTCCAGCAACTGAGGTACAACACAAACCAGTGCTGCTGCCACCAATGATAATAATGGTAAGGGAAATAACAAGGGAAGAGAATACGATACCACCTGCTGAAATGAGCCCGACCGAGAAGAGAGTGCCCTTCCGGGTACCTCCCCGTTACCTCCCTGGGCAGGACGTGCTGGGGTATGGAATTCCTCTTTGGTCAGTTTGGGTCAGGTGTCCTGGCCCTGCTTCCTCCCAGCCTCCCTCCCTCCCTAGCAGAGCATGAGACCCACAGAGTCCTTGATCAGAGCCCTGCGGTACTCTCAGCCACAGAAGCACAACACTGCTGAGTACATACCCATGTCGTGCTCCAGGATGTCCAAGGTATTCTGGTTCGGATCGCTTACCAGTGCCATACCCATAGCACGTCCTTCTAAGCTCCTGAAAACATGTGGATTTTCTGCATCTGGGAGCTATTATGCTATTTTAGTTTCTCAGGCAGAACAGATAAGATAGATCAAATTTCTACAAGTACAACTTGTGTGGAGACAGTGCTCTCACAGGAGAATGGATATTTGGTACATGAAATCTGAATAATCCCAAAAGATACAGCAAGGCCATGAGAGGCCCGAGGAAGCTTAAGCAAGTGAGATAGAAGGAGAAGCTGGAATTCACTGAGTTATGAGAACTGTGGGCTGTTGGCAAGCTTGGAGGTCAAGTTCTCACACCTGTGCTTAACCAATTACAGGTTAGTCACTAAGGGTCTTCAAGACAAGTTGAGAAAGGGGGGGGGGGGGACGACAAAATTACAAGATGGGATATAGAAATCTTTAGAAGTAGCTTTAAGTAATGTTAAGTTTGATGGCTTTGTAACAGTAGCAATGGAAAATTACTGAGGTGCAGGATACATAGAGAAAAATATATAGAGAGAGTGCAGCTAGAGAACATAGTGAGAATTCTCACAAGATAAATCGTTATGGTTGACACAGCTTTAAGAAAAAACAGCCTAGAAAAACAGGACCCAGGGATAAGGGGTATCTGGGAACTGCAGGTGTCCAGGATGGGCTACAGTTAAACTAACTGATAAGTAGGAGGATTGGAGGATTATTATGTCTCTGGTGCTAACGAAGCAATTAAAGTGGTATGAGCATCTACTGCGTGTGCTTCAAAGGCTGCCAGAAGTGATGAAGATTGTTGGAAGAAGTAAGCGACCCTCAGAGGCCAGCACCACAATTCTGTATGCATGTGGGGAACTCTCTGGAAAATGATGTGGGGGTGTCTTGCAGAAAAGGTTTTGGATTTTACTGGTATTTGATTTATTTTATGGCTTGTTATATTAAGGATTTTGTTCTTGTGATTTTGGTATCAGTGACAGACTGTTATAACTAAGCAGGGGGCATCTTGTGGTTTGGGTCCTACAAGACACAGGGGGGTGTCCTGTGGAAATGGTTTTGGGCCCAGTGTGCTATCAACAGCCCATAAGGGATTTGATTCAGTGATGCCGTCAGTGTGGGTCCCTGAATAGGTTAGTAGAATCACCCTCCCATAGAGCTGGCTGTCCAGTATGGTTCCCACAGTGGGAAGCAGACAGGCTGGTTGGACACAAGGGTCTCATCCTTCTTGGGACACTGACAGGCTGGTCAACTATAAAGGGTTCAAGGAAACCTGCCTACTAATGTTATTCATCTTATTTTGTGGCTTATTACATTAATGATTTTGGTCTTATGATGTTGGTACTGGTGACAGTATGTTGTAACTGTGTTATTAACTGTTGTTTGGTTGAATTTAAGTCTTTGTCTCAAGTGTTACAGTTGATGTTGTTTTGAGGGGGCAAGGAAAATGGGATGAAGTAATGTATGCAGATATGTTTTTCACTTTAAGAAATTACCCAGAGTGACAGACTGAATGCAAAATTAATATAGCTCTGCCAGATTCCTTAATTTTGGCTTTGGAAAAGGACAGGGAAAAACTAAGTTAAGCTGGAGATGCTCACCTTGTGATATTGGGGAAGGATGTTTAAAGTTAAAAAACAGTAATCAGGAAGATAGGGTGGAAAATCACGTACCACAGGTGCCTCAGAGAGGAGCAGCCTCTGCATCTGTCCTATCTGATATTGATAAGGAGGAAGAGATTGCTGTCACTGGCAACCAGCGGCACATCCACCTTCAGAGTTAAGAAGGGGTTAAACCAGAAGCGCTGTTGCAGAGGCAGGCACCTGCAGGCCCTGCAGAGCAGGGGGAGCCGCTGTGAGGAAAAGGGGAAAAAAAGGGAAAACCAAGGGGGAATGGGGGGGAGCTCGAGCAGCTCCAGTGTTTGAGCATGGGAGGAGGGATGTTGGGTGGAGGTGGGGGAGTGGGGTCCTCTTCTGTGGGACCAGATCGGTGTGTGTGCTATGGGGGGATTGGACGCTGGAAGTGAGGCTGCCCTGTGGGGGGGGGGGGCAGTGCCATGGGGTGGCTCCGGTGACTGAACTAGAACTGAACTGGAAGTAAACTGATGGGGACGTGGGGAATCTACCCTAGCAGATCCACCGGTTACATTAAAACTAGGGACTAGAGGAAATAAAGTGGAATTTTAGTGGATACAGGAGCAACTTATTCGGTGTTAAATCAGAGAGAAAAGAATTCGTTACAGATGTGGGAGCTAGTGGCCACCAAGAAAAAGAGAGGGGGAAAAAAAAAAAAGGCATTCTTTCTGAAACCGTTAACATACAAATTGGGAAAACAAATTGGAATGCGTAAATTTTTATGCATGCCAAATTCTCTAAAATCTTTATTAGGATGAGAAGCAACACTTAAAGAAGGCAAAATGGAATTTAGAGTTAAAAACAATCAATCAATTAATTGCAGTTTTGAGTTTATCTCTAATTCAACAGAAAAGCAAAAAGGAGGACCTCCCTGAAATAGAAGAAACCCTTAATCAGGTATATGTGGGAGTATGGGCATCTGAAGTTCCAGGTAAGGCAAAAAATGCTTTGCCTGTTAAAGTGGAAATAAAAACGGGGGCCTGCCCAATCACAATAAAACAGTATCCCTTAAAATTAGAAGATGGAATAAAAAAAAATCATTGATAAATATTAAAATATAGATTATTAATTGAATGTGAATTGGAATATAACACTCCTATCTGGACAGCAAAGAAATATGATGGGAAAAGTTGCAGCTTGGTTCAAGATCTCAGAGTAATCAACAAAATTGCAGAGGATATTCGTCCAGTAGTAGCTAATTCAATGACTTATTGACTAAATTGAATAATAATCAGAAATGGTTTGCCGTCCTGGATTTAAAGGACGCTTTGTTTTGCTTCCCATTGTCCAAAGAAAGCCAAAGTTATTTGCTTTTGAATGGGAAAATCCTGACACAGGAAGGGAAACTCAATTAACACGGACAGTATTACCACAGGGGTTTAAAAACAGTCCAGCAATTTCTGGAAATCAGCTAGCATGAGAACTAGAATCATGGCAGCCACCTGCTCAGACGGGGACTCTGTTACAACACGTGCATGACCTGTTAACTGCTACAGAAACCAAGGAAGAATGTCTCCAGTGGACAGTGCAATTATTACATTTTCTGTGAGTGAATGGTTATCGGGTATCCTATTGTGGTCTACCTTGACTTCAGCAAAGCGTTTGACACAGTCTCCCACAGCATCCTCGCAGCTAAATTGAGGAAGTGTGGTCTGGATGATCGGGTAGTGAGGTGGACTGTGAACTGGCTGAAGGAGGGAAGCCAGAGAGTTGTAGTCTATGGGGCGGAGTCTAGTTGGAGGCCTGTATCTAGTGGAGTGCCTCAAGGGTCGGTACTGGGACCAATATTATTTAATATATTCATCAATGATTTAGATGAGGGAATTGAGTGTACTATCAGCAAGTTTGCTGATGACACTAAGCTGGGAGGGGTGGCCGACACGCCAGAAGGCTGTGCTGCCATCCAGAGGGACCTGGACAGGCTGGAGAGTTGGGTAGGGAATAACTTGATGAAATAGAACAAGGGAAAGTGTAGAGTCCTGCATCTGGGCAGGAACAAGCCCAGGTTCCAGTATAGGTTGGGGAATGACCTGTTAGAGGTGACCTGGTGGACAACAGGGTGACCATGAGCCGACACTGTGCCCTTGTGGCCAAGAAGGCCAATGGCATCCTGGGGTGTATTAGAAGGGAGGTGGTTAGTAGGTCGAGAGAGGTCCTCCTTCCCCTCTACTCTGCCCTGGTGAGACCCCATCTGGAATATTGTGTCCAGTTCTGGGCCCCTGAGTTTAAGAAGGACAGGGACCTGCTGGAGAGAGTCCAGCGCAGGGCAACTAAGATGATGAAGGAAGTGGAGCATCTCTCTTATGAGGAAAGACTGAGGGAGCTGGGTCTCTATAGTTTGGAGAAGAAGAGATTGAGGGGTGACCTTATTAGTGTATATCAATATATAAAGGGGGAGTGTCACGAGGATGGAGCCAGGCTCTTCTCAGTGGCAAACAATGATAGGACAAGGGGCAATGGGTGCAAACTGGAACACAAGAGGTTCCACTTAAACTTGAGAAGAAACTTCTTCTCAGTGAGGGTGACAGAACACTGGAACAGGCTGCCCAGGGAGGTTGTGGAGTTTCCTTCTCTGGAGACATTCAAAACCCGCCTGGACACGTTCCTGTGTAACCTTATCTAGGTGTTCCTGCTCCGGCAGGGGGATTGGACTAGATGATCTTTTGAGGTCCCTTCCAATCTCTAACATACTGTGATACTGTGATAGTCTCATATGGAGGCCCTTGGTCCTATATGAAGGTCCTCAGTCTCATGTAGAGGCCCATAGCTACATATGGAGTCCCTCAGCCCTAAGCCGTAGATGGATGCTTGTGGTCCCGTATAGAGGTCCCATGTTGTATATGGATGTTGCTTGTAGGCCCATATAGAGCCCCTCATCCCCTTATAGAGGCCCTCAGCGCTAGATGGATGCTGGTGGTCCCATATGGAAGCCCCATGTCTTATATGGATGCTCCTAACACCATAAGGGTGCTCCTAACGCCATAAGGATGCTCCTAACTCCATAAGGATGCTCCTAACCCCAACAGGATGCTCCTAACCCCATATGGGTACCCTTGGTGCCATATAGACCCCCTCAGCCCCATATAGCAGTCCACAGGAGGACACAGCATCCCCTATATGAGTCCCATGAGGCATCTCCTGTGGCTCCATCCACTCCAGGCACTGGAGATGTCAAGTGTCCCCTTATGGAATCCCAGTGTCTCCCTATGGAATCACAGTGCTTCCTATGGAATCCCAGTGTGGAGCAATGGTTATTCTCATGAGGGCCTGCACAACCCAGGATCAGAGCCGAGTGAGACAGCCTTGAACTCTCTCTGACTCAGCTGAGCTGGAGAGGCCTGGAGTCGAAGAAATGTAAGCAGAACGCTGCAACAGGAGCTTGCTGGCCACAAGGAATGCACCGCTTATCGCAAGGCACGCACCCTGCTGCTGCAGAGATATGTGTGTAAGACTTAGCTTAGCCAATAGCAATGTATAGACAGGCGCGTGGACAGGTTTATGTAGCCAATGAAAGATGTACAGCTGTCACGTAAACTATCACCAATGGTATAAATTAGGTGAGCCTGTGCAATAAATCGAACAAGAAGCGTAACTCATATTGGGATTGTCTTCTTGATTCGGGTCGCTCCTCCGACAGGAACAGAATTCAGTCCTGTTTGCAGGAAAGCGTGTTTTCAATTCCAATTAGTGTTTTGTTTTGTTTTTCTATCTTTGATATCTAATGATAGAAGAACTGAAACAGAGTCAGTCATAATAGGGTCACCTTAGGTCTTCACGAGGCAGGACAGATAAGTGCTCATCACAAAAAAATGTTGATCTTTTGGAAGAGACTTAAAAACAGAAGTGCTGCTTGAAGCTTTATGACTTGTTTTTGCAGGCCTGGGAGAAGCTTATTCCCTTGATTACTTCTTTGCTTGGAGTGCCTGCAACCCTGCTTTCTGCAAAGCATGAGATTTAAAAGTTTTAAAGGTAGTGTTATGCACTCAGGTTCTGACACTGAGTGACCTCTGGGCCTGGAGTTTACTGTGGTATGTGTCTGTGATATGAATCAAAAAGGAGGGCAGACTCAAAAAACTGGAGTTTATGTCATTCATATCTAGGCTTTTTCCAGGAAAGGTTTGGCAATAAAACGACATATATGGTGGCAGAACAAAAGTGGGTCATGTTATCTGCTGGGGACGAAAACTATATCTCTCATCTCTACAAAAGCTGGTGAAAACAATTGTTGGTCCGTTTCTGATCTTTGTTTCGTGTTGTGTTTGTTTTTTTCTTTCCAAATTTATTTTATCCTTTATCAAGCCCTTGAGTTTTATTAGTTACTGGTTATATTTCCAATTGATTTATTCTGCCTGGTTCTTCTCTGCAGTTTCCTTCCCTCTTCTGGCTTGGTCTCTGCTGAGACAGATACAAAACTGATCATAGAACTTGAATTTCCAGCCAAAATGCGATGCCCTTGACATGTAGAATAGCAACACAGTTTGCGTTGATTTTGCCTGCAATTTCGAAAACAGTATGTGCATTTAGGCCACTACTGCCTGTTTGACTATGTTCATATTTATCTGTGGAAACGTGGCCACTTGTGGACTCAGTGCATTCTGCTTAGAAATCATATAACCATAATATCAGCCTCTCCTATGTGATTGCTTAGAGCTATGAGAAGTGATAGGAAACCATTCCTGGAGTTGTAGTCCTTTATTTATCTTCTGGGTGGAAAATGTGTCTAGAATGGTACTCCCCATGTCAAACAGAACCAGGCTATGCTGTAGAGGCAAAAGGATTTCTCAGCTGCAGAGCATTGGTTAGTGTTCAAGAATGAGGCAATCATTTTGAGTAAGTGCAGAAACAGAAACTGCAACATCTCCTTTTCTCTCAGACCTAGATATTCCCTTTCAACAACAGAAATAGTTTTCTATTATAAAACTTTTGTGAAGAATTAATTTGGAAAACACACAGATGTGTGTTTTATTATTATTAATATGCAATTCTTAATTGCTAGGTTGATGACAAGACTTCATATAAAAATTTGTGGCACTTTGAAATGGTATTTGCATATGGTCTGATTAATTGATCTTCTTTGGGACTTAGTTTATGCAAATATACACCTGCCTTCCTCCTCTACAAAGGAAGTTAGGAAGCTGTATTTTGCAGTGGCATGTTAGTATTGCAAGGAAGCACTAACCCAGTTCACACTGGGAGGTATATCAAGACTGCAAAAGACTTTTTTTTTCTGAGTGTAAGCAAAATCAGTGCCATCTGCCTTGAAGTCATGGGAAAGTTGGCTTTGGTCAAAACCATGCTCATCTTGATTTCTTATGAAGTGAGTCAGAAATGAAACTTTTACATATTCAGAAATAGTTGGGAGAGGACCTTCTTTCATCCCCTCCAAAATGACCTGTGGGCACACTACAGAGGACATTGGAAGCTTGACAAATAAAATAGAGCAGAACTACACAGGGCAATAAATTCAGACTTGTCACTTGCATTGATTTTCCTATAGGCTAGATTTTTGGGGTCCTGGAAAGGTCTGCAATTATGGCCAGTCTGATGGGGATTTGGGAACCTGAACAAATTCCAGGCCTGTGTGTACAGTGACAATGACTTGTGATCTGTTTAGCTCCTTAGACAAGGTGACAGTTTATACAACATTGCTGCAGTAGCAACAATTCACACATATACCAATTTTTGTGGCAAGCCATTTGAAATACAGTAGTTTGAGAATGAAGTGACTAACCATCCTCTTTAATATATTCCAAACCTTTGTTTTCATCTTGCACTGAAATTGATACCTAGAATGAGTCATCTTAAACATCTGTTACAGGAGAGGCATTTGAAATTGTTTCTCAACTTGAAGAACTGGATTTATCATGGAACAGTAACATAGGTGGAAAACTATCACTCTTGACAAAAAAAATCCAGAAAGGATGCAAGTTAAAACTTCTGAAGATCACAGACTGTAACCTGACGGCAAAAGATGGAGAATCCCGTGGTATGTGTATCGATGTAGCTGGACTGTGGGTGGCTTCACGGAGATATAACCTGTTCGACTTAGACCATGGCTGTAGTGAGCTCAGTGTTAGTAGAAAGTTAATTTATTTCAGGCTCTGCATTATAACAGTGTTGCATTTTAATGCACTTTCTTTCAAGGAAGAAAGTTGTTCTCCCTAATCACAGGAGGTATGGTTGAGAAGAAAAATAGCTAGATCTAATCCGCAGTCTAGCTGCCTCGGTGGTCCAGGGTTGCTTGATCCTTTGAGACCCTGAGCAAATCATATACGCCGGGATTTCCAACACTGACTGCTTAAAATTAGGTAGTTAGCTGTGGGATGGGAAAGAAGGCCTGAGCAATGAGGATTTAGGCTGAGTCGGCAACCACTGACCATCCCTCCTCTCTTTCACCATAGCTTAATCCTGTGTCATCTTTGGATATGATTGTGTGTTTCAAAAGATACTTACTCCCTAAAGAGAAACCTCTATGCACTCATCTGCACTGTAGCAGGTGGTCCTTATGCAGCATAAAGTCGTATATATTTTCATTATAATTTTTTCTTTCTCGTACTTCTGATTTTTATTCCCCTGTATTTTCCTAGCTATCCTTGTATTTTTTTTCACCTTTATTTTGAGGCAGATTTTTTCATTGGTTTTCTTTATTCCTATCCAATCTTTGTCTTACTGTATTTTTAGGTAGAACAGGAACTTAGTAAGTCTAAACCACACATATAGGCAAACCTGCCTACCTCCTCTTGTTTGCCATGGTGCTATATTTTTCTAGGGTTCATCTGTATGTATTGCAGACAATTTCCAATTCTGTTATTTTCTTTTTTTTTTCCAGCTGAAATTCTAAATGTGATCCCAAACCTTGAAGTATTAGATCTCTCTATCAACAAACTCATTGGCTGCAGCATGAAGGTTATTGCTCAGGCTCTGAAAAATGTGCCAGGCTTGAAAGAGTTAAACTTGCACATGTGTGGATTCAAGCAAGGTTTAGACTTCATGTTCTGAAAGACTTTAATTCCGAATAAATTGTACATCTGAAAACCATTTAAGAAAGGCAATGAGGTGGGATTTTGCTGATGGTTTGGCAGTATTAATGGGCAATCGTTATTTGCTGTTTGAGGATTGAGAAAAGACTACAGAGACTTTCAGAAGGACTAGCATTTATCTTCCCTGAGCTCAAGCATGTGACAGTCAGTGGGGAGAGTCACCCTCCACACCATTTATCTGAGACACTTCTTAGGGTAGATTAGTGGCTCTGTGGACATGCTTCCTCTCTCCCCAGACAGAACAGACAAGGCCCAGACACTCTAGCTAACGTTTAACAAACTAATCCCTACTCTCAGGGGGAAATCCAAATTCACCATCATCACTTAATGAGTGTCTAGTGAAGCCATATGAAATGCGCTCATTGTCTGTGTCTCTCCCTAGTGGAGGTTTTATCCAGAAGACAAACCAACTGCCACTGATTATCACATCCAGTAGTAATTTCAGCAAAATGCTGAGGATTGACTGGATCTGGGGGATGAGCTGGCCTCACCTTCACCTGCTCTTTCAGAGAGGAATGGAGTTGCAAAGACGGGGGAGCTTTGTGGTATTACTGTATGTCTCCTGTGATTATATACTGAAGCTTAGTCTAAGAGCTTTGCCTGCACTACCTTGTGCAAACTTTGACGTTGAAGTAAATAAATAAATGCTAAAGCTGTGACCTGTGCTATTGTGGCAGCCGGTGACCAGGATGCTCCCTTTTCCATTTGAGACTCTGCTTTACAGCACCTTGCAGACCTAAGGAAATTAGACTTATCATGTAACAAAGAGATTGGTGGTGGCTTTAAAGACTCAACAGCTCATTTGGCCAGCTTGAAAAATCTTGAAGTCCTTGATTTCCACCAGTGCTGTGTAACAGAATAGGACATGACCATTTTGCGTAAGAACATATTGAGGAAATCCATTAAGAATGTAGGGTTTGACTTCTGAAAGCACTCAAAGGTGTAAGAGATTCCGCCTAACCTAGTGAGCCAGTTAATTTTTCTGTGTGCATTATCACAATATCTTGACATTGGTTTTTTTACTCTTTAGAACAATAACAATAAAATCCCATGACTCAAAGCCTATATTGCCTACGTCTTATTTTCCATGATAAAGAAAACAATTTGAAAAGCTACTGCTGAAGCACTGGGAAATACTGACTATTACTAATAGCAAACATAATTTATTTTTAATCTATTGACTAATAGAAAATAATAGCATTAATACAAAGGAGTTTCAGTTATCAGCAAAGACATTTAGAAATAACCCCCATCTCATTTAATGTTAAATTCCCTACTTCACCTACAAAATTTCAAAGGAAGCTGTGTTCTGACGACCTTCCACACAGTATGTAATACCTAATTTCTTAAACATTCCTACTGAAAATAAAAAGGCTATTTATGGACTAAAACATTACTCACCATAAATCTGAGTGTCAGAATTTGGCCTTCACTTTTGGATTGATTTATAAAGAGCAGAAATTATGTCAAGCAAGTATACAACTACATGTTTGTTTTGGATTGGTGACTGTCTAATAAATATTTCATGTTTTCACAGCCCAGGTGATACCTTTACTCTCCAGCCTTCAAGAGCTGAATTTATCCTCGAATAAAAATGTGGACGTCTCATCTGGACCTCTTCTGAGCAGGCTAAGGTTGTTACTGAAGTTGAAATCTGTGGCCATCAGCAATTGTGGTTTAGGTGAAGAGTCGTTTTCATCACTAGATAGGAATGGTTTTTTAAAGAGTGTCTATTCTCTACGTATCCTTGTGGGATAAGTACTTCATTCTCCACTGGCTGAACTCCAGAGACTATGGCTACATTATACCACAGGTCCCAGCTGAAAAAGCCTGTGATGAAACCGGTGCTTTGTGGGACCCAGCTGCAAGGGCAGGCCATTGTCTGTCTTCGCCCATTATACCTAACTGGATGAAGTCCTTTTAGTCTTTTGTCTGATAGCGAGCTTTTGTATACTTCCTAATTTGGGAAGAGAAAGGAAAACATGATTTTATATTATGCTGTAATTATAGTTTGGTTGTAACACTGCATTTGCAGTTTAATGGGGTAAAGTTCTGACTGAAGGTTTTTCACCTCACTGCTGGTGAAAGTTTCAGTAGAAACTCTCTGGAACAGAGTTAAGCATGGGGCAGTGGAGGAACTGAAGCAATGGCTGCATTAGTAGAAAAGAGACTGCATAGCTATGAAGAAAAGTCCGGTCTAACGTGGGACATGTAAATTCAGTCTCTTTTGCCTACTTATTGCAAATCCCAGTGGATTAGTGGCTACACTGTACTTTTGGTAAGTGTTCCATATGGCACATGAAACCTGAGTACCCCTAGGAGGGATCAGTTAGTTACCACAAAATGCACTTATTTTGTACTGTTTACTAGTGACATTGAAACCTGTAGTAAAATTTTACTGCCTTCAGCAGAAGCAGTAGAAAGCTAAATTGGTCTGAGGTCCCTGCAGGAAAAAGTACTGTATTTATATCATTACAATATGGAAGAGCGACATCATGGAAATTGGTGTTGTCAAAAGATACAGAGCATTTCACCTTGCATGGTGAGTTCACAGCAAGAATTTGCTGTCTTTAAATTCATACAAAATGGTTTAAAAACAAGCTGTTAAGTTAAATTGGCTTCAATGGGACAAGGTCAAGCCAATAACATAAAGACAAGAAACCCCTCCACAGAGTTCTTACAGATTCTGTAGGCAGGCCCTTCTTATATTCTTTATTCTGACTTTTATTAGGATGAAATAAGTCATTCTCCGCACAAGTAGGCAGCCTGTTAGAAGCCTGTTTACAGGTGAATTGTTGGTGAGCTGTCTATTGAAGCTGTATTGTTTTCTCTCAGTAAGCAGAAGTTGCTGGTCTTAATCTTTTCAGCTGAGGCTGCCCTTCACCTTCCTGAACTGGAGATATTAGACCTTTCCTGGAATAAGTGCATTGGTGGGAACTTAAAGCTGCTTTTGGGAGCACTAAAGCTTGCAATGGAGATTCAAGTGTTAAGACTGAGCAGCTGTAACTTGGTGGATGAAGATTTGGCCCTTCTAAGTACGTATAACATGGTATTTACTAACAGTCAAGGAGCCAGGGCATTCAGACCACAATTCAGAAGGCACTTGTTCTATGGGCTGAGCACGTTTTTGCGTAAATCAAATGAAAAGATGGAAAATTAAGCAATATTTTACCCAGAAAGGCTTTTTATTTTACTGAAGTCTGGCTGTCCTGTACATGCACAGTGCAAAAGTGTACAAAGTACAAAGAATCTTTTAGTAGTTTTAAGTATTAATACAAAAAGGCAGCACTTGGAAAATGTAGGGTTTGCATCTGTTTTTTATATCAGATGTTTAAACTGCCTGTGAGGAGTTTTATTTTATTCAGTTGCTGGCTCTGTGTCCAGTAATTTCTAGAAAATGTACATGCTGACAGGCAGTAATACAGGCACTATTAGCTCTCAGTCCATTAGGTGTGTTTCAGGGTGTCACACTACTGTAGAAGAATCAAATCAGAAATACTTTTGCCCATCTCTTAGCAGCTGCTGAGAAATACTGGAAAACAGAAACCTGATGATGGAATCAGTTCTAGGATCCCTTAAAAACCTGTTTAGTTTATAATCATCTTTGTGATTCTGTGGGCCTTACTCATGTGTTTTGAGTGTCTGAGACTGGCAATAGCTGCGTGGCAGTTATTAAGGCCCTGTAATCTGAAGGCTGGTGAGATGAAGCCTGAATATTTGTGACTTTATAAACACCACCCTTGATGGGTGTCTCCTTTGCCAATTGTACATTAGGGATCCCAGTTCCCTTTAGGGTATATCGGGACCATTACCCACCCACAGTGAGAAGTGGCTGTTGTAATCACACAACCTCATCTAGTTTTGCTTTCCTCTTTCTAAATCTTAGAATCATAGAATCATAGAATGGTTTGGGTTTGAAGGGGCCTTAATGATCATCTGGTTCCCGCCAGCCACAAGCAGGGACACCTTCCACTAGAGCAAGTTGCTCAAAGCCCCATCCAACCTGGCTTTGAACACTTGCCCAGGGATGGGGCATCCAAAACGTCTGTGGGCAACCTGTTCCAGTATCTCAGCACCCTCATAGTAAAGAATTTCTCATGTCTAATCTAAATCTACCCTCTTTAAGTTTAAAAACATTCCCTTTTGTCCTATCACTGCATGCCCTTGTAAGAAGTCCTTCTCCATATTTCTTGTAGGCCCCCTTTAGGTATTGGAAGACTGTTATCTCCCCTGTTGTCTCCCCTGAGCCAAACTCTCTCAGCCTGTCTCCATAGCAGAGCTGCTACAGCTCTCTGAGCATCTTGATGGCTATCCTCTGGACTCACTCCAACAGGTCCATGTTCCTCTTGTGTTGGGGGCCCCCTAGCTGAACACAGTACTCTGGGGGGGGGGGGGGGTGTCTCATGAGAGCTGAGTAGAGTGGGAAAATCCCTTCCATCAACATGCTGGTCCTGCTGCTGGTGATGCAGCCCAGCATATGGTTGGCTTCCCGGCCTGCAAGTACACACTGCTGGATCATGTTGAGCTTCTCATTAACCAACACCCCCAAGTCCCTCTCGTCAGGGCTACTCTTGATCCATCTCTGCCCAGCCTGTAGTTGTCTCCCTGTAAAGCTTCTCTGCCTATTTTAATTAGCACTGCATACAATTTCTATCCAACTGACTCAAAGGTTTTCAGGCTGTCATGCAATTTTAACCCTATACTTCTGTTCCTTTTGAATTGCCTGTGTTTTAAATGTTGTACACTCCTTCAGCTGTGATAAAAGTTTTTCTGACATCAACAGCATGTGATTTAATGTTGCTGAGGAGTTGAATCTTGCTGTTTGACTGCTGAAAAGTCTTAAATAATATGGTATTAAAATACTACTATTCTTACTTATAAGCTTTTAAGGCAGTTGTGAGGATGTATTAGTTGTGTTTGTGTCTGTAATTTCTTGCAGCATTGCTGACGCAGGATGGTCACCTAGCCAGATTACAGAAGCTGGATTTGAGTTATAATAACAATGTATCTGAGGAGGGATGGGTCATGTTCTGTCAAGGCTTAACAGTATTCAAAGAACTCTCAGAGCTGGACGTCAGTCTTCGCCCATCGTCCTGCCGTGACTGTGGGATGTGGTTCAGTGAGTTGTCAGCAGCATTGACAAAGCAACCTGCCTTGGCAGAACTGGGGATGCAAAGATGGGTCCTTTCAGAATTACAACGGGAACAACTGGAAAGCTTTAACCAAGACAACAAAAGAAACATTCGTTTTGACTGTTGATGGAGGTTGAAGGTTTCTGGAAGGCCTTTCACAAGCAGCACATGAACCAAGTATTATGTGTCTCTGACTTAGAAGACAGTCCAGGTTTTAGCTATCTCGTCTCATAAGAACTCCTGAAATAGTTCCACAATTATAAAAAACTTATTTAACCTTCTGCATGCGCAGATTATTCCATCCATTCCATCAAAAGGAGCGGACCAGCAGGTCGGAGGAGGTGATCCTGCCCCTTTGCTCTTGTGAGACCTCACCTGGAGTACTGTGTGCAGTTCTGGTGTCCTCAACATAAAAAGGACATGGATCTGTTGGAACAAGTCCAGAGGAGAGCCACGAGGATGATCAGGGGACTGGAGCACCTCCTGTATGAAGACAAGCAGAGAAAGTTGGGGCTGTTCAGCCTGGAAAAGAGAAGGCTGCGTGGAGACCTCATAGCAGCCTTCCAGTATCTGAAGGGGGCCTATAGGGATGCTGGGGGTGGACTCTTCATTAGGGACTGTAGTGATAGGACAAGGGGTAATGGGTTAAAACTTAAACAGGGGAAGTTTAGACTGGATATAAGGAGGAAATTCTTTCCTGTTAGGGCGGTGAGGCACTGGAATAGGTTGCCCGGGGAGGTTGTGAATGCTCCATCCCTGGCAGTGTTCAAGACCATGTTGGACGAAGCCTTGGGTAATATGGTTTAGTGCGAGGTGTCCCTGCCCATGGCAGGGGGGTTGGAACTTGATGATCTTAAGGTCATTTCCAACCCTAACTATTCTATGATTCTATGGTTAATAACATACTCTCTCAGATTCTCTGGGCCATGCTCACACTACTATATATGCTTAATCTTTGTGTTATGAATACCACAGTGACTACTGTCAAATGAGCAATGATGATTTCAGATGGACACACTGCAGGTTTGCCAAGAGCAGGAAGTGGCTGGGGTGTTTGCTAATGCAGGTGGCTGGGCAGTGTGAATGTGGCCTCATGTACGTAAGAAAAACGTCTGAAAATACTTGAAACCTCTATGTTCTAAATTTTAGTTTCTTCTCCCCCAAAACTTTTGCCTCTTTGTGAATCTGTAAAATTGTGAGATTTGGACAGCATCCGGACAACTCAGGATTATATATTAGTCCAGTAAGGAAAATACATAAGGAGCTGTTCTGCCTCGGCTCAGCCTTTGATGCCATCTCATAGTGTGGATGAGTCCTGTGTACAGAATCAACATAAAATCAAGTTGATCGGTGTCTTTGCAGGTGTCAGGGACAGGGAAAATGCTGTGGTAGGTTAAGTGAGAGAGATGTCCTGCTACCTTAGCACGGAAGTTTGTATACAGAGCAATCCAAAAGCATTCTGGGTAAGGCTATGCAAAGACTTCAGGAAACTTCAGGGATGCCCCTTCTCATCCTGAGCTGTTTCAGACTGCACTTTCTGTACAGACCCGTTTATGACATGCAGCACAAAAAAACCCCAAAACAAACCAACCCCAACAACAACAAAAAACAAACTTTCAGATGTAAGAGTCTGATCTACAGCGTATGAAAGCCAGTGGGAGTTCCCACAGTGCCTTCATGCTTCCCACATTCAGGATTAATCCATTAACCTTCACAACACCTTGTAACATAGACAATGTTCTTATACTCACCCTAAAGATGAAGGAAATAAGCAAAGTCTATTATTGAAAGCCACAGGGCATCTTCTAGTTAAGAGCACAGCGCCCTGATCTGTGACCAAGAACTGTTAGAAAAAGCACCAACTTGGGATGTGTAAGTAGTTCTTCCTTTTTTTTATTTGATAATTTATTTGGCATTTTTCTGTATTTGCTTAAACAGCGCTGAATTCCGGCATAGTCACTCGTGTCATGGAGCATGTTAACCCACAAGTGAGCTCAAAGACTGCAGTGGGATTATTCATTGGAAAGGTATTTTAGGAAGTAAAGAGATAAGATCTGCCCACTGGGTGAGGAGTCTTAGAGAAATCCCAAGGCAGCTTGAGGGATAAAGTACTGCTGAATTAGCTCTGAGTATATCTACATGCTACAGCAATCTTGTGAAGGAGAGGCACAAAGTTGCACTTTCTTAACTTGCTAGGACCCCTCTCATGCAGATGTACATCAATATTCAGTCTAGGTGACCCTTCCAACATCAGCTTCTGGCTGGTCAGGGTTATAACCAGCAGCTGAGCATGGTGTGATGATACCTCTCGATTGTTTAATCCATAGTTTTGTGTGAGGGTCTCCATGGACTCTCTGGTTCCAGTTTCAGTTCCACATGAAAAGTGTGCTTGGCTCCCGCAGCTCTCAGAAACATGAGGTGAACTGGAGTATCTTGGTCAGAGGTAGCTGGGAATTTCTGCGGTGTGGCATCAGTTATTTTCTACAGAGATCCTCAACTTCTGAAATGAAGCAAAGAGCCCCAGTTTCATACAGGGCTAACAAGAGAGACTGTCAATCAGAAACTTAAGCCAGGAGAGTGACTCTGATATGGAATTACCATCATTTCTGTTTAACAGCAGGACACCAGCCTCTTGATCACTTGCTTTTCTATGCCTTTCCTTTTCTATACCTGTCCTCCTCAAATCTGCCTTTAGGCCAACTGGGAAATTGATGCTTTATCTGCTCTGAGTCACAGCTTTCCCACTTGAAACTCTCAACTCTCTCCCTCTCTAATTCAGTAAAGCAGCTGACCCATGTTTAATATCTGAGATTTGTTGTAATCTTACTGACTGAAGTGGACTTCAGCATTGGGGTTTCTTGCTTTGACTTAGTTGGGTCCTCATTCTGAGCTCCAAAGCACAATATAGACTGTTTGCAACCTCACCACTTGCTGCTCATGATCACTTTCCCAGGCCTTTGCCTTCTCATGAGTCTGTCATATCTATTGTGCCATTAAAAAGCTTTTATTAAAGCACTTCTGTTAAATGTCCTGTCTATCTGCCAGTCTTCCTGGAAACCTTTCTTCCCATGATTTCCTCCTCTGCAGCCTCTGAATAATTCTTCTCTGTTTCTCTTTGCCTTCACTTAGGATGAAAAAATTTTGTAAGACACCTCCAAACAATCAAACCAGCATCAGTTACCTAGTAAAATGGAAAATCAAAACTGAGCCATCCCACTTTTCTGCACTCCCAGCTCTCTCCTGCCAGCAGGCGTGTTAATGGTGTTTCGGTATCCATTGATTCAAGAACCAAACAGAAATAAGGTCTGCATCTATGTAGCCGCAGCATTTAGAGAGCACTACCTGGAGGTGGAGCTCTAGGAAGAGCCGGGTCTCAGTGAGCCTTCACCACCTCCTTCCAGATGCCAGCACCTTCTCTAAGGCAACTCTGTCAAGGGGAGGGCCAGCAGGACTGCAGTTCTGACCAACCAGTTAAACTGAATAAAGAGGTCTGCTCCCACCCGCTTGTGCATTTTAAATCGCAGTGGCAGATCCCGGTGCTTCCCTATGCTTTATGTATGCTGCAAATGAAATTCTGGAGGGGTTTAAGGAGTCATCGAGCAATACAGAATAAAAACTAGAAAAGGACATCAGGTGTGTAGGCCAAACAGCTGTAAAGTGCTGTGGGAAGACATGGCTGCGTGTAAATTTGGCATACTAGAATTTAGTAAGGGGTATTTGTCATGGTTATTTTGAATAACAAAGGCGTTATGACACGGCAGGACCCAGAATCGTTGCTGAATATTGCATTCTGCAGACTCCCTGCTTTAAAATAAGCCTGTTGTACACAGGTGTTTTACAAACTGTCACCAAGCTACCTCAGAGATGAGCTGTGACACTAAGGATTTGACAGCTTGCAGTCATTCAAAATACTGTTAACTAAAGACTGTCAAAACATCAGAGAAGAGTTTTGCAGAAGTGTAGGGATACTCTCAGAACAGCTTTTACACCTCCGTAAGACAGGATGGAAAGGCAGGTTCCAGTAGAAATGCATGTGTTCTGCCTGCCTGGAATCATCCTCCGTATTTCCAAACAAATCAAATGAACTGCAAATGTTAGTGGTGTTAAAGGCATTAATAATACTACATACATTTTTAAATTGCTATCTACTCTGTTTCAGTTTGTGATAGAATCACAGGATGGTTTGGGTCAGAAGGGACCTTAAAGATCATCCAGTACCAATCCCCCTGCCACAGGCAGGGACACCTTCCACTAGACCAGGTTGCTCAAAGCCTCCTCCAACCTGGTTTTGAACACTTCCAGGGATGGCAGCCACAACTTCTGTGGGCAGGCTGTGCCAGAGCCTCACTAACGTCACTGTATTGAGTCTAAGCAAATGCAGTTCTTACTTTTCAGTGTACACAAAAAAAAAAAGACTCAAAACAACAGAAGCAGGCTGGCCAATTGGGATTTCATCTTTATAATTCAACACAAAGGTCAGTGTTTCCACATTCTTGCTTTCTTCTACTTGCCTGAATACAGTGATGAATAACCCAGGCTCAGGTGCATACCAGGTGGTGAACGCCTTCTCACTGTAGTAAAGAAAGATGGCACACAGCTGTAATGAAGAACTCAGATTTTGCAAAAGGGAAGTATCAATAAAATATAAATTAAAACAAAGGACCAAATAACTCCTGTATCTGATTGTCATCTTCTGTGATGACACTGATTATATTTTGTACTTTAGATCTATTATTTCTGAATTAGCAGTATGACAAAGCTCCTTGGGAAAAAACTTTGAAATCTATTTTTCTGGAGGTAAATTTCCTTGATTTTTTTTTTGTTTGTTTGTTTTTGAGGTTTACCATTTCTTTAGGCAGATATTTGAGACGATTGTCAGAAAGGCCAAACAGTTCACTGTGATAGAGGTATCCACAGATCTGTACTGGAATTTCATGCAAGTTTGTTTTGTAAAGTCTGAGCTAACAAAGGAACCGCAGCTTGCTGCAAACTACAAGAGAGGGGATTGTTACTTAAATCTAAGCTCAGAGGAGATTTCATCTCCCCCAGTTCTTTGCATATATCTTGTATGTGATTCTGATCCAAGTAGGGGACCTTCATAGGCCTCAGGCAATTTATGGGGATGCTTACAATCAGATTCTTCTCTATATGCGGTTCTTACAGATATTTTAGACTCAAGACCCCTGGCAAGACTGTTCACAGTTACTTGTTGGATAAATCATTATGAAAAATATCCTGTGTGTGACACGTGTGGGAGAAAGAGCTTCATTCTCTGGCACTTTATTCACTGGTATTTCTTGTATATCATACTGAAAACCAACAGAATCAGCTTTGGGCCAGTGACTGCCCCCTGCACTGGCCTCTTGGCTCTACTGAGACTCAGCCATCTCTGCTCTGATTCGGAGAAAACTCCAGGAGCAAACTCGCCAACAGAGTTTCAAGCTGACAAGCAGGTATTCTTTATTGCGGCGCCGGGAGACACGGGGGATAACTCCTAACGTGTGTCCCCGTATACAGGCCATCCTCATATATGAGGCTACACATGAATTCCATCATTTTCCATAAAGTTTCCCACATGCATACAAAAATGTGATGGTGGTCTGTAAGAGTCCTTTACTTCTCCCAACAATCTTCATGACTTCTGGCAGTCTTTGAAGCACCAGCTTGATTAACATTACAAACAGAGCAATCGTCCTGTCCCTACTTATCAGTTAGTTACTATCTACCATTGCAGGACCCTTAATATTGTTAATTCTGGGACTAACTTTTGGCCCCTGCATGTTTAACAAAGTGATTGCAATTGTGAAAGGTAGTCTAGAGGCCGCCCACAGCCTTAACAAACCTGCTCAAAACCTTCCTCTGGATTATTTATGTTGTTCTTTCTTTGCAGTGCAAGGCTAAGGGGAGGGGACAAGAAAAAGCGCAGTGCAACAGAAAGGAAGCTCTTGCCAGCCCATCATCCGCTGTTTCCACCCCCAGCAATGAGCAGCTCACACGAGTCCCAGCTGAGACTTGTTAAAGAGCAAGGCACAGCACTGGGACCCTCCGCGCGCTGACCCGGTCGAGCCGACTCAGTCCGGGCAGCGCTCCTGTTCTCAACGCTGGCCTGCCTCAGCAGCTGCTTTGGCTTTGCCAGGGCTCGGATATCGTGGGATTGCCTCGGGATAACCTCGGGACACAGCATCGGGAGCTCCGCCCTGGCCCGGCCCGGCCCCCCTCAGTCACCGCAGGGCGAGCTGCTTCTAGGCCAAACAGAGCACGGGGAGCGACAGCAGAGGAATATCACTGCTTAGAAAAGGGACAAAGAAACCTCGGAGAGCTTCGGAACCATGCAGGGGTGAGTGATATAAACCTTTTAATGAGCAGAAAGGGGTCTTACAGGTGCTGCTCTCTCCCACATATATACCCTTCTCTCTATGGGATATACATACCTACACTGCTATAGCCCATATGTGTACCCACCTCTCTATGGTATATACATACCTACACAGCTCTATCCCGTATATATACCCACCCCTCTATGGTATATACATGCCTACACTACTCTATCCCACACATATACCCACCTCTCTATCTTATATACATACCTACACTGCTCTATCTCACATATATACCCCCTCTCGATGGTATATACATAACTGCACTGCTCTATCCCACATATATACCCACCTCTCTATAGTATACACATACCTACACTGCTATAGCCCACATATGTGCCCACCTCTCTATGGTATATACATACCTACACTGCTATAGCCCACATATATACCCCCTCTCTATGGTATATACATACCTACACTGCTATAGCCCACATATATGCCCACCTCTCTATGGTATATACATACCTACACTGCTATAGCCCACGTATATACCCCCTCTCTATGGTATATACATACTAACTGTTATCCCACATATATACCACCTCTCTATTGTATATACATACCTACGCTGCTTAGCCCAATATATACCCACTCTGTATGGTATATACATACCTACACTACTATACCCACATATATACCCACCTCGCTATGGTATATACATACCTACACTGCTCTATCCCACATATATACCCACCTCTCTATGGTATACACATGCCTACACTGCTCTATGCCACATATATACCCACCTCTCTATGCTATATAGATACATACACTGCTATAGCCCACATATATACCCACCTCTCTATGGTATATACATACCTACACTTCTCTATCCCACATATATACCCACCTCTCTATGCTATATACATACCTAAACTGGTATAGCCCACATATATACCCACCTCTCTATGGTATATACATACCTACACTGCTCTATCCCACATATATACCCACCTCTCAATGGTATATACATATCTACACTGCTCTATCCCAAATATATACCCACCTCTCAATGGTATATACATACCTACACTGCTCTCTCCCACATATATACCCACCTCTCTATGGTATATACATACCTACACTGCTCTGTCCCACATATATACTCACCTCTCCATGGTATATACATACATACACTGCTATATCCCACATATATACCCACCTCTGTATGGTATATATATACCTACACTGCTATATCCCGCATATATGCCTCCCTATCTATGGTATATACATCCCTACACTGCTCTAGCCCACATATATACCCCCGTCTCTATGGTATATACATACCTACACTGCTATAGCCCACATATATACCCCCGTCTCTATGGTATATACATGCCTACACTGCTCTATCCCACATATATACCCATCTGTCTATGGTATATACGTACCTACACTGTTCTAGCGCACATATATACCCACCTCTCTATGGTATATACTTACCTATGCTGCTATAGCCTAAACATATACCCACCTATCTATGGTATATACATACCTACACTGCTATAGCCCACATATATACCCACCTCTCCATGGTATATACATACCTACACTGCTATAGCCCACATATATACCCACCTCTATAAGCTATATACATACCTACACTGCTATAGCCCAGATATATACCCACCTCTCTATGGTATACACATACCTACACTGCTCTATCCCACATATATACCCACCTCTCTATGGTATATACATACCTACACTGCTATAGCCCACATATATACCCACCTCTCTATGGTATATGCATACCTACACTGCTCTATCTCACATATATACCCACCTCTCCATGGTATATACATACCTACACTGCCCTATCCCACATATATACCCACCTCTCTTTTATATACATACCAACACTGCTATAGCCCACATATATACCCATCTCTCTATGGTATATACATGCCTACACTGCTCTCTGCCCCATATATACCCACCTCTCTATGGTATATACACACCTACACTGCTTTATCCCACATATATACCCACCTCTCCATGGGATATACATACCTACAGTGCTCTATCCCACATATATGCCCCCCTCTCTATGGTATACACATACCTACATTGCTATAGACCACATATATACCCACCCCTCTATGGTATATACATGCCTACACTACTCTATCCCACACATATACCCACCTCTCTATCTTATATACATACCTACACTGCTCTATCTCACATATATACGCCCTCTCTATGGTATATACATAACTGCACTGCTCTATCCCACATATATACCCCCCTCTCTATGGTATATACATACCTACACTGCTCTATTCCACATACATAGCCACCTCTCTGTGGTATATACATACCTACACTGCTATAGCCCACATATATACCCCCGTCTCTATGGTATATACATACCTACACTGCTATACCCACATATATACCCACCTCTCTATGGTATATACATACCTACACTGCTATAGCCCACATATATACCCACCTCTTTATGGTATATACATACCTACACTGCTATATCCCACATATATACCCACCTCTCTATGCTATATACATACCTACACTGCTCTATCCCACATATATACCCACCTCTCTATGGTATATACATACCTACACTGCTATAGCCCACATATGTACCCACCTCTCTATGGTATATACATACCTACACTGCTATAGCCCACATATATACCCCCTCTCTATGGTATATACATAACTAAACTGCTCTATCCCACATATATACCCACCTCTCTATGCTATATACATACCTACACTGCTATAGCCCAAATATATACCCACCTCTGTATGGTATATACATACCTACACTACTATACCCACATATATACCCACCTCTCTATGGTATATACATACCTACACTGCTCTATCCCACATATATACCCACCCCTCTATGCTATATACATACCTACACTGCTATAGCCCACATATGTGCCCACCTCTCTATGGTATATACATACCTACACTGCTATAGCCCACATATATACCCCCTCTCTATGGTATATACATAACTAAACTGCTCTATCCCACATATATACCCACCTCTCTATGCTATATACATACCTACACTGCTATAGCCCACATATATACCCACCTCTCTATGGTATATACATACCTACACTGCTCTATCCCACATATATACCCACCTCTCTATGGTATATACATACCTACACTGCTATAGCCCACATATATACCCACCTCTCTATGGTATATACATACCTACACTGCTATAGCCCACATATATACCCACCTCTCTATGGTATATACATACCTACACTGCTATAGCCCACATATATACCCACCTCTCTATGGTATATACATACCTACACTGCTATATCCCACATATATACCCACCTCTCTATGGTATATACATACCTACACTGCTCTATCCCACATATATACCCACCTCTCTATGGTATATACATACCTACACTGCTATAGCCCACATATATACCCACCTCTCTATGGTATATACATACCTACACTGCTCTATCCCACATATATATGCCCACCTCTCTATGGTATATACATACTTACATTGCTCTATCCCACATATATACCCCCTTCTCTATGGTATATACATACCTACGCTGCTATAGGCCAAATATATACCCACCTATCTATGGTATATACATACCTACATTCGTATAGCCCACATATATACCCACCTCTCTATGCTATATAGATACCTACACTGCTCTGTCCCACATATATACCCCCTATAGATGGTATATACATACCTACACTGCTATAGCCCACATATATACCCACCTCTCTATGGTATATACATACCTAGACTGCTATAGCCCACATATGTACCCACCTCTCTATGGTATATACATACCTACACTGCTATAGCCCACATATATACTGACCTATCTATGGTATATACATAACTACACTTCTCTATCCCACATATATACCCACCTCTCTATGCTATATACATACCTAAACTGGTATAGCCCACATGTATACCCACCTCTCTATGGTATATACATACCTACACTGCTCTATCCCACATATATACCCACCTCTCTATGCTATATACATTCCTACACTGCTATATCCCACATATATACCCACCTCTCTATGCTATATACATACCTACACTGCTATAGCCCACATATATACCCACCTCTCTACGGTATATTCATACCTACACTGCTCTATCCCACATATATATGCCCACCTCTCTATGGTATATACATGCCTACACTACTCTATCCCACATATATACCCACCTCTCTATCTTACATACATACCTACACTTCTCTATCTCATATATATACCCCCTATCGATGGTATATACTTATCTACACTGCTCTATCCCACATATATACCCACCTCTCTATGCTATATAGATACCTACACTGCTATAGCCCACATATATACCCAGCTCTCTATTGTATATACATACCTACGCTGCTATAGCCCAAATATATACCCACCTCTGTATGGTATATACATACCTACACTACTATACCCACATATAAACCCACATCTCTATGGTATATACATACCTACACTGCTCTCTCCCCCATATATACCCACCTCTCTCTGGTATATACATACCTACACTGCTCTATCCCACATATATACCCACCTCTCAATGGTATATACATATCTACACTGCTCTATCCCAAATATATACCCACCTCTCAATGGTATATACATACCTACACTGCTCTCTCCCACATATATACCCACCTCTCTATGGTATATACATACCTACACTGCTCTGTCCCACATATATACTCACCTCTCCATGGTATATACATACCTACACTGCTATATCCCACATATATACCCACCTCTGTATGGTATATATACCTACACTGCTATATCCCACATATATAACCACCTCTCTATGCTATATACATACCTACACTGCTATAGCCCACATATATACCCACCTCTCTACGGTATATTCATACCTACACTGCTCTATCCCACACATATACCCACCTCTCTATCTTATATACATACCTACACTTCTCTATCTCACATATATACCCCCTATCGATGGTATATACTTATCTACACTGCTCTATCCCACATATATACCCACCTCTCTATGCTATATAGATACCTACACTGCTATAGCCCACATATATACCCACCTCTCTATGGTATATACATACCTACACTTCTCTATCCCACATATATACCCACCTCTCTATGCTATATACATACCTAAACTGGTATAGCCCACATATATACGCACCTCTCTATGGTATATACATACCTACACTGCTCTATCCCACATATATACCCACCTCTCTATAGTATACACATACCTACACTGCTATAGCCCACATATGTGCCCACCTCTCTATGGTATATACATAACTACACTGCTCTATCCCACATATATACCCACCTCTCTATTGTATATACATACCTACGCTGCTATAGCCCAACTATATACCCACCTCTGTATGGTATATACATACCTACACTACTATACCCACATATATACCCACCTCTCTATGGTATATACATACCTACACTGCTCTCTCCCCCATATATACCCACCTCTCTATGGTATATACATACCTACACTGCTCTATCCCACATATATACCCACCTCTCTTTTATATACATACCTACACTGCTATAGCCCACATATATACCCATCTCTCTATGGTATATACATGCCTACACTGCTCTCTGCCCCATATATACCCACCTCTCTATGGTATATACATACCTACACTGCTTTATCCCACATATATACCCACCTCTCTATGGTATATACATACCTACACTGCTCTATCCCACATATATACCCACCTCTCTATGTTATACACATGCCTACACTGCTCTATCCCACATATATACCCACCTCTCAATGGTATATACATATCTACACTGCTCTATCCCAAATATATACCCACCTCTCAATGGTATATACATACCTACACTGCTCTATCCCACATATATACCCACCTCTCTATGGTATATACATACCTACACTGCTCTATCCCACATATATACCCACCTCTCTTTTATATACATACCAACACTGCTATAGCCCACATATATACCCATCTCTCTATGGTATATACATGCCTACACTGCTCTCTGCCCCATATATACCCACCTCTCTATGGTATATACACACCTACACTGCTTTATCCCACATATATACCCACCTCTCCATGGGATATACATACCTACACTGCTCTATCCCACATATATACCCACCTCTCTATGGTATATACATACCTACACTGCTCTATCCCACATATATACCCACCTCTCAATGGTATATACACACACTGCCTATCCAAATATATACCCACCTCTCAATGGTATATACATACCTACACTGCTCTCTCCCACATATATATCCACCTCTCTATGGTATATACATACCTACACTGCTCTGTCCCACATATATACTCACCTCTCCATGGTATATACATACATACACTGCTATATCCCACATATATACCCACCTCTCTATGGTATATACGTACCTAAACTGGTATAGCCCACATGTATACCAAACTCTCTATGGTATATACATCCCTACACTGCTCTATCCCACATATATACCCACCTCTCTATAGTATACACATACCTATGCTGCTATAGCCCACATATGTGCCCACCTCTCTATGGTATATACATACCTACACTGCTATAGCCCACATATATACCCCCTCTCTATGGTATATACATAACTACACTGCTCTATCCCACATATATACCCACCTCTCTATTGTATATACATACCTACGCTGCTATAGCCCAAATATATACCCACCTCTGTATGGTATATACATACCTACACTACTATACCCACATATATACCCACCTCTCTATGCTATATAGATACCTACACTGCTATAGCCCACATATATACCCACCTCTCTATGGTATATACATACCTACACTTCTCTATCCCACATATATACCCACCTCTCTATGCTATATACATACCTAAACTGGTATAGCCCACATATATACCCACCTCTCTATGGTATATACATACCTACACTGCTCTATCCCACATATATACCCACCTCTATAGTATACACATACCTACACTGCTGTAGCCCACATATGTGCCCACCTCTCTATGGTATATACATACCTACACTGCTATAGCCCACATATATACCCCCTCTCTATGGTATATACATAACTACACTGCTCTATCCCACATATATACCCACCTCTCTATTGTATATACGTACCTACGCTGCTATAGCCCAAATATATACCCACCTCTGTATGGTATATACATACCTACACTACCACACCCACATATATACCCACCTCTCTATGGTATATACATACCTACACTGCTCTATCCCACATATATACCCACCTCTCTATGCTATATAGGTACCTACACTGCTATAGCCCAGATATATACCCACCTCTCTATGGTATATACATACCTACAGTTCTCTATCCCACATATATACCCACCTCTCTATGCTATATACATACCTACACTGCTATAGCCCAAATATCTACCCACCTGTATATGGTATATACATACCTACACTACTATACCCACATATATACCCACCTCTCTATGGTATATACATACCTACACTGCTCTATCCCACATATATACCCACTCCTCTATGCTATATACATACCTACACTGCTATAGCCCACATATGTGCCCACCTCTCTATGGTATATACATACCTACACTGCTATAGCCCACATATATACCCCCTCTCTATGGTATATACATAACTACACTGCTCTATCCCACATATATACCCACCTCTCTATGGTATATACATACCTACACTGCTATAGCCCACATATATACACACCTCTCTATGGTATATACATAACTACACTGCTCTATCCCACACATATATACACCTCTCTATGGTATATACATACCTACACTGCTTTATCCCACATATATACCCACCTATCTATGGTATATACATAACTACACTGCTTTATCCCACATATATACCCACCTCTCTATGGTATATACATACCTACACTGCTATAGCCCACATATATACCCACCTCTCTATGGTATATACATACCTACACTGCTATAGCCCACATATATACTGACCTATCTATGGTATATACATAACTACACTGCTTTATCCCACATATATGCCCACCTCTATAAGCTATATACATACCTACGGTGCTCTATCCCAAATATATACCCACCTCTCTATGGTATATACATACCTACACTGCTCTATCCAACATATATACCCTCCTCTCTATGTTATATACATACCTACACTGCTCTATCCCACATATATATGCCCACCTCTCTATGGTATATACATACTTACATTGCTCCATCCCACATATATACCCCCTTCTCTATGGTATACACATACCTACACTGCTATAGCCCACATATATACACACCTCTCTATGGTATGTACATAACTACACTGCTCTATCCCACATATATACTCACCTCCCTATGGTATATACATACCTACTCTGCTCTATCCCACATATATACCCCCTATAGATGGTATATACATACCTACACTGCTATAGCCCACATATATACCCACCTCTCTATGGTATATACATACCTAGACTGCTATAGCCCACATATGTACCCACCTCTCTATGGTATATACATACCTACACTGCTATAGCCCACATATATACTGACCTATCTATGG
The DNA here is from genome assembly GCF_033783945.1 of Neopsephotus bourkii. Classification (NCBI taxonomy): domain Eukaryota; kingdom Metazoa; phylum Chordata; class Aves; order Psittaciformes; family Psittacidae; genus Neopsephotus; species Neopsephotus bourkii. The sequence goes on along the minus strand of NW_026901848.1, from coordinate 12,559 downwards.
TATATACATAACTACACTGCTTTATCCCACATATATGCCCACCTCTATAAGCTATATACATACCTACGGTGCTCTATCCCAAATATATACCCACCTCTCTATGGTATATACATACCTACATTGATATAGCCCACATATATACCCACCTCTCTATGGTATATACATACCTACACTGCTCTATCCCACATATATATCCTCCTCTCTATGTTATATACATACCTACACTGCTATATCCGACATATATACCCACCTCTCTATGGTATATACATACCTACACTGCTATAGCCCACATATATACCCACCTCTCTACGGTATATTCATACCTACACTGCTCTATCCCACATATATATGCCCACCTCTCTATGGTATATACATGCCTACACTACTCTATCCCACACATATACCCACCTCTCTATCTTATATACATACCTACACTTCTCTATCTCACATATATACCCCCTATCGATGGTATATACTTATCTACACTGCTCTATCCCACATATATATCCACGTCTCTATGGTATATACATACCTACACTGCTATAGCCCACGTATGTGCCCACCTCTCTATGGTATATACATACCTACACTGCTATAGCCCACATATATATCCCCTCTCTATGGTATATACATAACTACACTGCTCTATCCCACATATATACCCACCTCTCTATGGTATATACATACCTACGCTGCTATAGCCCAAATATATACCCACCTCTGTATGGTATATACATACCTACACTACTATACCCACATAGATACCCACCTCTCTATGGTATATAGATACCTACACTGCTCTATCCCACATATATACCCACCTCTCTATGGTATACACATGCCTACACTGCTCTATCCCACATATATACCCACCTCTCTATGCTATATAGATACCTACACTGCTATAGCCCACATATATACCCACCTCTCTATGGTATATACATACCTACACTTCTCTATCCCACATATATACCCACCTCTCTATGCTATATACATACCTAAACTGGTATAGCCCACATGTATACCCACCTCTCTATGGTATATACATACCTACACTGCTCTATCCCACATATATACCCACCTCTCTATGCTATATACATACCTACACTGCTATATCCCACATATATACCCACCTCTCTATGCTATATACATACCTACACTGCTATAGCCCACATATATACCCACCTCTCTACGGTATATTCATACCTACACTGCTCTATCCCACATATATACCCACCTCTCTATGGTATATACATGCCTACACTACTCTATCCCACATATATACCCACCTCTCTATCTTACATACATACCTACACTTCTCTATCTCATATATATACCCCCTATCGATGGTATATACTTATCTACACTGCTCTATCCCACATATATACCCACCTCTCTATGCTATATAGATACCTACACTGCTATAGCCCACATATATACCCAGCTCTCTATGGTATATACATACCTACACTGCTATATCCCACATATATACCCACCTCTCTATGGTATATACATACCTACACTGCTATAGCCCACATATATACCCACCTCTCTATGGTATATACATACCTACACTGCTCTATCCCACATATATACCCACCTCTCTATGGTATATACATACCTACACTGCTCTATCCCACATATATACCCACCTCTCTATGGTATATACATATCTACACTGCTCTATCCCACATATATACCCACCTCTCTATGGTATATACATACCTACACTGCTCTATCCCACATATATACCCACCTCTCTATGGTATATACATACCTACACTGCTCTATCCCACATATATACCCACCTCTCTATGGTATATACATACCTACACTGCTCTATCCCACATATATACCCACCTCTCTATGGTATATACATACCTACACTGCTATATCCCACATATATACCCACCTCTCTATGCTATATACATACCTACACTGCTATAGCCCACATATATACCCACCTCTCTACGGTATATTCATACCTACACTGCTCTATCCCACACATATACCCACCTCTCTATCTTATATACATACCTACACTTCTCTATCTCACATATATACCCCCTATCGATGGTATATACTTATCTACACTGCTCTATCCCACATATATACCCACCTCTCTATGCTATATAGATACCTACACTGCTATAGCCCACATATATACCCACCTCTCTATGGTATATACATACCTACACTTCTCTATCCCACATATATACCCACCTCTCTATGCTATATACATACCTAAACTGGTATAGCCCACATATATACGCACCTCTCTATGGTATATACATACCTACACTGCTCTATCCCACATATATACCCACCTCTCTATAGTATACACATACCTACACTGCTATAGCCCACATATGTGCCCACCTCTCTATGGTATATACATACCTACACTGCTATAGCCCACATATATACCCCCTCTCTATGGTATATACATAACTACACTGCTCTATCCCACATATATACCCACCTCTCTATGGTATATACATACCTACGCTGCTATAGCCCAATATATCACCTCTTATGTATTTTAATATATACCCACCTCTGTATGGTATATACATACCTACACTACTATACCCACATATATACCCACCTCTCTATGGTATATACATACCTACACTGCTCTCTCCCCCATATATACCCACCTCTCTATGGTATATACATACCTACACTGCTCTATCCCACATATATACCCACCTCTCAATGGTATATACATATCTACACTGCTCTATCCCAAATATATACCCACCTCTCAATGGTATATACATACCTACACTGCTCTCTCCCACATATATACCCACCTCTCTATGGTATATACATACCTACACTGCTCTGTCCCACATATATACTCACCTCTCCATGGTATATACATACATACACTGCTATATCCCACATATATACCCACCTCTGTATGGTATATATATACCTACACTGCTATATCCCGCATATATGCCTCCCTATCTATGGTATATACATCCCTACACTGCTCTAGCCCACATATATACCCCCGTCTCTATGGTATATACATCCCTACACTGCTCTAGCCCACATATATACCCCCGTATCTATAGTATATACATGCCTACACTGCTCTATCCCACATATATACCCATCTGTCTATGGTATATACGTACCTACACTGTTCTAGCGCACATATATACCCAACTCTCTATGGTATATACTTACCTATGCTGCTATAGCCTAAACATATACCCATCTCTCTATGGTATATAAATGCCTACACTGCTCTCTGCCCCATATATAGCCACCTCTCTATGGAATATACACACCTACACTGCTTTATCCCACATATATACCCACCTCTATAAGCTATATACATACCTACACTGCTATAGCCCAGATATATACCCACCTCTCTATGGTATACACATACCTACACTGCTCTATCCCACATATATACCCACCTCTCTATGGTATATACATACCTACACTGCTATAGCCCACATATATACCCACCTCTCTATGGCATATGCATACCTACACTGCTCTATCTCACATATATACCCACCTCTCCATGGTATATACATACCTACACTGCCCTATCCCACATATATACCCACCTCTCTTTTATATACATACCAACACTGCTATAGCCCACATATATACCCATCTCTCTATGGTATATACATGCCTACACTGCTCTCTGCCCCATATATACCCACCTCTCTATGGTATATACACACCTACACTGCTTTATCCCACATATATACCCACCTCTCCATGGGATATACATACCTACACTGCTCTATCCCACATATATACCCACCTCTCTATGTTATACACATGCCTACACTGCTCTATCCCACATATATACCCACTTCTCTATGCTATATAGATACCTACACTGCTATAGCCCACATATATACCCACCTCTCTATGGTATGTACATACCTACACTTCTCTATCCCACATATATACCCACCTCTCTATGGTATATACATACCTAAACTGGTATAGCCCACATATATACCCACCTCTCTATGGTATATACATACCTACACTGCTCTATCCCACATATATACCCACCTCTATAGTATACACATACCTACACTGCTGTAGCCCACATATGTGCCCACCTCCCTATGGTATATACATACCTACACTGCTATAGCCCACATATATACCCCCTCTCTATGGTATATACATAACTACACTGCTCTATCCCACATATATACCCACCTCTCTATTGTATATACATACCTACGCTGCTATAGCCCAAATATATACCCACCTCTGTATGGTATATACATACCTACACTACTATACCCACATATATACCCACCTCTCTATGGTATATACATACCTACACTGCTCTCTCCCACATATATACCCACCTCTCTATGGTATATACATACCTACACTGCTATAGCCCACATATATACCCACCTCTCTATGGTATATACATACCTACACTGCTATATCCCACATATATACCCACCTCTCTATGGTATATACATACCTACACTGCTCTATCCCACATATATACCCACCTCTCTATGGTATATACATACCTACACTGCTATAGCCCACATATATACCCACCTCTCTATGGTATATACATACCTACACTGCTCTATCCCACATATATACCCACCTCTCTATGGTATACACATACCTACACTGCTATAGCCCACATATGTGCCCACCTCTCTATGGTATATACATACCTACACTGCTATAGCCCACATATATACCCCCGGGGGCACGAAATTACAAAATAGGTATATAGAAATCTTTAGAAGTAGCTTTAAATAGTGTTAAGTTTGATGGCTTTGTAACAGTAGCAATGGAAAATTACTGAGGTGCAGGGTACATAGAGAAAAATATGTGAAGAGAGTGCAGCTAGAGAACATACTGAGAATTCTCACAAGATAAATCGTTATAGTTGACATAGCTTTAAGAAAAAACAGCCTAGAAAAACAGGACACAGGGATAAGGGGTATCTGGGAACTGCAGGTGTCCAGGATGGGCTACAGTTGAACTAACAGATAAGTAGGAGGGTGGGAGGATTATTATGTCTCTGGTGCTAACGAACCAATGAAACTGGTATGAGCATCTACTGCGCGTGCTTCAAAGGCTGCCAGAAGTGATGAAGATCGTTGGAAGAAGTAAACGACCCTCAGAGACCACCACCACAATTCTGTACGCATGCGGGGAACTCTCTGGAAAATGATGTAATCCATATGTAGCCTCATGAATATGTATGTATGCCCAGGGGCTATAAAAGGACAGCTTGTGGGGCAATTAGGGAGACACACGTTAGGAGGATTTATCCCCCGTGTCTCCCGGCGCCGCAATAAAGAATACCTGCTTGTCAGCTTGAAAACTTTGTTGGCAAGTTTGTTCCTGGAGTTTTCTCCGAATCAATTTGGCACCGCAGATGGGACCCCTCTCTGCTCGGCTGCAGGACCCGCTGAGGACAGGGCTCCCTAGGGCCCTCGGGAATTTTTCCCGGAGGGACCCCTCGAGTCATTCGGATCGCTGCGGGAGCAGACAAGGACCATCTCATAAAAGGTATTCTTTTTTTTGTATAGTCTGTAAGGTGCAGGGGGCACCTCGGTTTGGTAAATTGGTTTGGTAAATTGGTTTGGTAAATTGGTTTGGTAAATTGGTTTGGTAAATTGGCTTGGTAAGCGTACGCATGGTTTGGAAGCCTTCCGTAAATCGAGATAAGAAATCTCGTAGGTAAAGGCGTATACCCGGCTGCTAGCATCCGTTCGGTATACACCCACAAGAAGCAGGGGGCTTCTTGTGGTTTGGGTCCTGCAAGACGCAGGGGGTGTCTTGCAGAAAAAGGTTTTGGATTTTACTTGTATTTGATTTATTTTGTGGCTTGTTATATTAAGGATTTTGGTCTTGTGGTTTTGGTATCAGTGACAGACTGTTATAACTAAGCAGGGGGTATCATCTTGTGATTTAGGTCCTACAAGACACAGGGGGGTGTCTTGTGGAAATGGTTTTGGGTCCAGTGTGCTATCAACAGCCCATAAGGGATTTTATTCAGTGATGCTGTCAGCGGGGGTCCCTGAATAGGTTAGTAGACTCACCCTCCGATACAGTGGGCTGTTCAGTATGGTTCCCACAGTGGGACGCAGACAGGCTGGTCGGACACAAGGGTCTCATCCTTCCTGGGACACTGACAGGCTGGTCAACTATAAAGGGTTCAAGGAAACCCCCCTATTAATGTTACAATATGGTCTGAGCTATAAGGGTTAGGAAGTATTGCTTTTGATTCTACTGGTATTCGCTTATTTTGTGGCTTGTTACAGTAATGATTTTGGTCTTGCGATTCTGGTACTGGTGACAGGATGTTATAACTGTGTCATTAACTGTTGTTTGTTTGGTTGAATTTAAGTCTCTGTCTTTGTCTCAAGTGTTGTAACTGTGTGGAGTATGCCTGGGGATCCCATCTGTGTGTGTGTGAATGTGAGATTGATAATGGAAAATCAGCAGAGTGAAGAGATCTTGAAAAAGAATCCTTTTGGGTGCATTTTGGCACACTGGAAAAAAACTTGGAGGGTCTCCTGGGGGCTTGGTAAATAAGAAAATATTGGTAAAATATTGTAACCAATGGTGGCACTTTGTATACTTTGGAAGATCAGGAAAAATGGCCTAAAAATGGAACTCTGAACTATAATACATTGTTACAATTAATGTTGTTTTAAGGGGGCAAGGAAAATGGGATGAAGTAATGTATGTAGATATGTTTTTCACTTTAAGAAATCACACAGAGTGACAGACTGAATGCAAAATTAATATAGCTCCACCAGATTCCTTAATTTTGGCTTTGGAAAAGGACAGGGAAAAACTGAAAGTTACGCTGGAGATGCTCAGCCTCTGATATTGGGGAAAGATGTTTAAAGTTAAAAAACAGTAATCAGGAACATAAGGTGGAAAATCACGTACTACAGGTACCTCCGAGAGGAGCACCCTCTGCCTCTGTCCTATCTGATATTGATAAGGAGGAAGAGATTTCTGTCACTGGCAACAAGCGGCACATCCACATTCAGAGTTAAGAAGGGGTTAAACCAGAAGTGCCGTTGCAGAGGCAGGCATCTGCAGGCCCTGCAGAGCAGGGGGAGCTGCTGTGAGAAAAAGAAAAAAAAAAAAAGGAAAACCAAGGGGGAAAGGAGGGGAGCTCGAGCAGCTCCAGTGTTTGAGCGTGGGAGGAGGGATGTGTGCAGGAGGTGGGGGAGTGGGCTCTTCTCTTCTGTGGGACCGGACCGCTGTGCGTGCTATGGGGGGTTTTGGACGCTGGAAGTGAGACTGCCTGGGGAGGGCAGTGCCATGGAGTGGCTCCGGTGACTGAACTGGAACTAAACTGACGAGGACCTGGGGAATCTACCCTAGCAGATCCACTGGTTACATTAAGACTATGAACTAGGGGAAATAAAGTGGAATTTTAGTGGATACAGGAGTAACTTATTTGGTGTTAAATAAGAGAGAAAAGAATTCGTTACAGATGTGGGAGCTACTGGCCACCAAGGAAAAGAGGAAAAAAAAAAAAAAAAAAAAAAAGGCATTCTTTTTGGAACCTTTAAAGTACAAATTGGGAAAACAAATCGGAATGCATAAATTTTTATGCATGCCAAATTCTCTAAAATCTTTGTTAGGGCGAGAAGCAACATTTAAAGAAGGCAAAATGGAATTCAGAGTTAAAAACAATTAATTGCAGTTTTGAGTTTAATTCAACAGAAAAGCAAAAAGGAGAACCTCCCTGAAATAGAAGAAATCCTTAATCAGGTATATGTGGGAGTATGGGCACCTGAAGTTCCAGGTAAGGCGAAAAATGCTTTGCCTGTTATAGTGGAAATAAAAAGGGGGGGCCTACCCAATTAGAATAAAACAGTATCCCTTAAAATTAGAAGATCAAAGGGAATAAAAAAAAATTGATAAATTTTAAAATATAGATTATTAATTGAATAATAATCAAAAATGGTTTGCCATCCTGGATTTAAAAGACACTTTCTTTTGCTTACCACTGGCCAAAGAAAGCCACAATTATTGGCTTTTAAATGGGAAAATCCTGACAGAGGAAGGGAAACTCAATTAACTTGGATAGTTTACATAAAGGGTTAAAAAAAACAAACAGTCCGGCAATTTTTGGAAATCAGCTAGCATGAGAACTAGAATCATGGAAGCCACCTGCTCAGAGGGGACTCTGTTACAATATGTGGATGACCTGTTAATTGCTACAGAAACAAAGGAAGAATGTATCAAGTGGACAGTGGAATTGTTAAATTTTCTGGGACTGAATGGTTATCGGGTATCCAGACAAAAGGCCCAACTAACCCAAACCCAAGTTTCCTACCTAGGATATGAAATAACAGGAGGACAGAGAGAACTTGGAACTGCTAGAAAAGAAGCCATTTGCCAGACTCCAAGACCATCGACCGTCAAGGAGCTCCGGACATCCCTGGGAATGACTGGATGGTGCAGATTTTGGATCCATGATTATGGTGTTCTGGTAAGACCCCTATATGAACTGTTGAAAGGAAACTCTCCCTCTTTAGAATGGACTGATACAGCAGAAGGGGTTTTTAGAAATTTAAAAACAGAGCTAATGAGAACTGCAGCTCTGTGACTCCTGGATGTGAGTAAATCCTTTTGGCTATATTCCTGTGAAGAGCAAGGAATAGCTTTGGGGGTCCTTGCTCAAAAACTAGGACCCTACAGAAGGGCAGTGGCCTATTTTTCAAAACAGCTGGATGAAGCGAGCAAAGGATGGCCCAGATGCCTAAAAGCTATAGCAGCAGTTATCACAAATATTAAAGAGGCTTGGAAATTTACTTTGGGACAAAAGATTACTGTACTAGTGTCCCATGTGGTATCAGTAGTCCTGGAGCAGAAAGGAGGTTATTTCCTTCACGTTTTTTTTAAATACCAGGCCACTATTGTAGAACAGGATAATACAGAAATTGCGGTCACTAACGTTGTGAATCCAGCATCCTTTTGCAGGAACAATCGACAGAACCACTAACAAAAGACTGCTTGACCACCATAGAGACTGTATATTCGAGCTGACCAGACTTGAAAGAAAGACCTCTGGAAGATGCTGATTCTTGGTTTACTGATGGTAGCAGCTTTATGAAAAATGGCAAACGAAAGGCAGGATATGCTGTCACCACCACTTCACAGGTAATAGAAGCTAAACCTTTACCTGCAAACACCTCTGCATAGAAGGCAGAAATAATAGCATTAACAAGAGCCCTGGAATTGGCTAAAGATAAAAGGATAAATATCTGGACTGATTCTAAATATGCATTTGGTGTGGTGCATGCACATGGTGCTATCTGGAAAGAACGAGGACTTTTGAATACACAAGGGAAACAGATTAAACATGCTACAGAAATTTTACAGTTACTGGAAGCTGTTCAGCTACCTGAAGAAGTAGCTATTATGTACTGTAAAGGACATCAACAAGGTGACTCTGATCAGGAAAGTGGAAATAATTTGGCTGATTTTGAAGCCAAACGAGCAACTGAACAATCTCAAATCATGTCCTTAATCCCTGATGGCAAACTAACAATTGAAAAATCTAAACCTAGGTACTCAAAAGAGGATAGAAAATTGATTGAGGATCTAGAGGGACAGGAAAATAAAGAGGGTTGGGCTCAAATACCTGATGGTCGAATTGTAATTCCCTATTACCAGCTCTGGAAGTTAGCTCAGGAAGAACATAATAAAACTCATTGGGGTAGCAATTCTTTATATAAATATTTAGACAAACAAATTGTAGGAAGGAATCTATACACCACGGTTCAATTAGTGACAAAACAATGTCAGCTATGTCTTAAGAATAATCCTAAAACTGAAAACAGAAATCAAATTGGGACAACTGGGAGAGGAAGTTATCCAGGACAACAGTGGCAAATAGACTTTTCTGAGTTACCAAGAAAAGGGGGCTATCGATATTTGTTGGTGTTAACAGATACTTTTTCAGGCTGGCCAGAAGCATTCCCTTGTAGGATAAATAATGCAAGACAGGTGATTAAAATATTATTAAATGAAATAATACCTCGTTTTGGAGTACCAGCGGCAATTTCTTCCGACCGGGGTTCACACTTTAGTGCCAAATTGTTACAAGAAATTAGCAAAAAATTAGAAATTGATTGGCAACTACATGTTCCATATAGGCCTCAGGCCAGTGGGCAAGTAGAAAAGATGAACCATCTGATTAAACAACAAATTAGTAAAATATGTCAGGAAACGAATTTATATTGGTACCAGGCATTGCCACTGGCTCTATTAAGAATTCGAACTAAACCCCGGTCAAAAGAAGAGTTTAGCCCATTTGAGATTTTGTATGGAAGACCATATCAGTCCCAGTTTAAAGGAGAGAGTCTTCAGGAAGTAGGAGAAGGCTATCTCCAACAGTTTCTGATCAATCTGGGAAAACAGTTGGAGGAGATAAATAAGAGAATAGTAGGGACAAGAGCCAGAGGTTTGGATTATCCAATTCACCCTTTCAGATCTGGAGACTGGGTTTATGTTAAGAATTTTTCAGGAGATCCTCTACAGGAGAAGTGGAGCGGACCGTACCAGATATTATTGACCACCTTTACAGCAGTGAAGATAAAGGAACAACCTGCTTGGATACATTATTCAAGAAGTAAGAAAGCACCAGAGCCAGAGAAGACATGGCGGATCGAACCTTCAGGACCCTTACGTATGAAATTGCGTCGGTCATAATTTGGACTCATATGATAACTGGCGCACAAGCTTGGGACCAGAACTTATACCTGAAATTAGTGCAGAATGTTACTAATGTTTTTAATCGTAGTGACTGTTGGGTGTGTGCACAGTTGCCTAAATCAGGAGAAAGCCTGAATCTCCCATTAATTGGAGTTCCAATTCCTAACACTGTCTCATGGACAAATTTATGGGTGAACACTAGTAATCTGTATTCAAAGGAAAGTTTAAAATTTGGAATAGTTAATCCTAATGTAGATAACAAATATTATACCTGCGCACAAAGATGTATTACACCAGAAACCAGGGTAAGAAATTTTGCTTGTTTAAATGCCACAGATGTAGGTCACCATTCAAATTGCAATCATGCTATTACTATAGATGGTATCGTAGTTCAATGGTGGCCCGTTCCAAAAGGGAAAGGATGGTATTGGCTATGTGGAAAAAATGCTTATAAGACTCTACCCCCCAACTGGAAGGGGGCATGCACCTTAGGTGCCGTAATACCCAATTTTACTATTATTGACAAGTACCCTTCTGGGACCTGGGTTAGAAGTTTTGCTAAACGGATTAAACGGGGGTTTAATCCTATTATTGAACGGCACACCGCATTTCATAGTTTTGTAAGAGGGCTAATTCCATCTTTGGGAGTAAGTGAATTAGAGAAGGCAATTGTAAATATCTCAGCAACTATAGAGGAAATGGAAAGCAAAAATATTGATATAATCCAGGCAGAACAACAAGAGATAACCAGCCTGTCAAAAGTAGTATTACAAAACCGAATGGCTTTAGACATGTTATTGGCATCACAAGGAGGGGTTTGTTCCATAATCAATGAAAGCTGTTGTTCCTATATAGACCAAAGTGGCAGAATTGAAACAGATCTGAAGGAAATTTGGAAACAAACTAAGATACTTCATGAAATGGCCATGGATGACACTTCCTGGGGTTTTGAAGAAATATGGAAAAAGTTCACTTCATGGTTACCCGATCTCTCCTGGTTGAGGCAACTAGTTGCAGGAATACTGGTGTTAATTGCTTTAATATTGATTACTTGTGGTATAATACAGTGTTCCCTCTGGTGTTGTAAACGGTCTATGACAAATTATGAAGAGTGGAAAAGGAATGAAATTAAGCACCAAGTAGAAACGGGAAACTATTTCAAAAAGACTTTTGATGGTAATTGTAATATATAGAAAAGAAAAGAGAGTTGCAAAAGAATTTGCAAAAGGATAGAAAAAGGGGGGAAGTTGAGACAAGGGGGGGCACGAAATTACAAAATGGTATATTGAAATCTTTAGAAGTAGCTTTAAGTAGTGTTAAGTTTGATGGCTTTGTAACAGTAGCAATGGAAAATTACTCAGGTGCAGGTTACATAGAGAAAAATATATAAAGAGAGTGCAGCTAGAGAACATACTGAGAATTCTCACAAGATAAATCGTTATAGTTGACATAGCTTTAAGAAAAAAAACAGCCTAGAAAAACAGGACACAGGGATAAGGGGTATCTGGGAACTGCAGGTGTCCAGGATGGGCTACAGTTGAACTAACAGATAAGTAGGAGGATGGGAGGATTATTATGTCTCTGGTGCTAACGAACCAATTAAACTGGTATGAGCATCTACTGCCCGTGCTTCAAAGGCTGCCAGAAGTGATGAAGATCGTTGGAAGAAGTAAACGACCCTCAGAGACCACCACCACAAATCTGTACGCATGCGGAGAACTCTCTGGAAAATGATGTAATCCATATGTAGCCTCATGAATATGTATGTATGCCCAGGGGCTATAAAAGGACAGCTTGTGGGGCAATTAGAGAGACACACGTTAGGAGG
>NW_026901847.1:0-6041 GCF_033783945.1 Neopsephotus bourkii | reverse complement strand
CTCCTGGTCCATGGGGAGGGATGGGAATGAGGGATGGAGGGCAGGGAACAGTGGGAAGTGGGAGGTGGAATCAGCCAGGTTGGGAAAGACCTTCAGGAGCATCAAGTCCAATATTGCCCCACCATTAAAGCATGGCATGAAGAGGGAGGGGGGACAGCTTCCATTAGACCAGGTTGCTCCAAGCCCCATCCATCCTTCTCCATCCAAGCCATCTCAGTGTCCCAGCACCCTCACTTTCTTATCTCCAACCTAAACTTCCCTGTTCCAGTTGGGACCCATCACCCCAGCTCCAATCCATGCTGAAGCCTCCTCTCCACACCCAAATAATGAAGGAGAACCCAAACTTCCATGGTTCTGCTCCATCCCTGCATCCAGCTGGAACATCCCACTTTATGCCTGCATCCAGCTGGAGCATCCCACTTCCAGGCTTGGAATCTTCCCTTAGGACCTCACAAGCTTCAAGGCTGTGTCCATCCCAGCACCAAGCACCCGTCCCAGCTCCCAACACCCATCCCAGCACCCTTTGGACCTCTCCCAAACGCCAGCACTGTGGTCCCCAGTGCCAGGAGCAGGGACTGGGGCCAGGGCTCACCCTTGTCCATCTGGCTGGGTCCCCATTCACTCCATTAACTGGCACTGGGACCCCATTCACCCCTCATCCCATGAAGATCCCATTAGGACCCCATTAAGATCCCATTAAGTCTCCATTAGGATCCAATTAGGACCCCATTAATATCCCATTAGGATGACATTAGGACCCCTTTAGGACCCGATAAAGATCCAGTTAGGATCCATTAAGGCCCCATTAAGATCCCGTTAGGATCCCTTTAGGACACTATTAAGATCCCATTAAGATCCTGTCGTGGTTTAAACCCAGCCATGCAGCTCCTTCATTCACTCCCCCCCTTCCTCCCTCCCCCTACTCCCAGAGGGACGGAGAGGTGAATCGAAAAGAATGCAACTCCCCCCGGTTGAGGTAAGAACAGTCCAGTAACTGAGGTATAACACAAATCACTGCTGCTACAGCAATAGTAGCAATGATAAAGGAAATAACAAGGGAAGAAAGTACACCACCTCTCCACCCGCCGACCGATAACTCGCCACCCCAGCCCTACCAAACACAGACTGATACCCAGTCCAAAGCCGCAGTCCTCGCCCTTCCGGATAAGTCCCCGTTACATCCCGGGCATGACGTGCTGTGGTATGGAATACCTCTCTGGTCAGTTTGGGTCAGGTGTGCTGTCCCTGCTTCCTCCCAGCTTCCCTCCTCCCTGGCAGAGCGTGAGGCTCACAAAGGCCTTGGGCAGACCAAACATTAGAGCAGTAACTAAGGACATCGGTGCTATCAGCGCTGTTCCCAGGCTGAGAGTCAGAAACACAGCACTGCAGCAGCTACCAAGAAGGAGAAAAATGACTGCTACTGCTAAACCCAGGATGGATGATCCGTCTGTGGGATGCTCTGAACACCTGTGGGATGCTCTGCTTGTGGGATGATCTGAACTCCTATGGGATGCTCTGCTTGTGGGATGAGCTCAATCCCTGTGGGATGCTCTGGAGCCCTATGGGATGCTCTGAACCCCTATGGGATGCTCTGCTTGTGGGATGCTCTGAATCCCTATGGAATGCTGTGAATTCCTATGGGATGCTTGCTTGCGGGATGCTCTGGGGCTCCCTTGTGCCACCAGCTCCTTCCTAAGATCCCTACCTCAGGAACATCCACACTGCAGCACAGAGATGTGGGATCATGGAGTCAATCATGGAATCATGGGATGGGTTGGGTTGAAGGCACCTTAAAGCTCATCCAACTCCAACCCCTGCCATGGGCAAGGACTCTTTCCATGGAGCAGAATGCTCCAAGCCCCATTCAACCATGCCCACTTCCAGGAACACCGCACAAACCCCATTCCTTCTGCACCAATCCCTTTCTAAGCTCTTCTTCCCCCTCTGCCCCCCCCCATTCCCTGGATTTGGCACCATTTGCACATCCAACACCCCCCCCCCCCCCCCCCAACTGGCTTTAAACAACAACATGGGCCCCATTCCACCTCTTTCTGGCCCAAAGCAGAGGCTGGGAAGCTGCTTCTGGGGCAGCAGCCGTGTCCTTGGATCCGGGCCTGTGCGGAGGCTCCTGGTGCCGGATCCCGCTTCCAGGCTCTGGGGTTTAAGGACGATCCCTTCATCACTCCTTGCCCACCAAATCCCTGGATTTTGGGAGCTTTTGAGGAGCAAAAAGCAGCGGTTTGGGGATCAGTGTGGGATAAATCCTCACCAGGGACCTTGCTCCATGGAGATGCTGCTTCTGCCCCCTGCAGCCCTCATCCTTGTGGTCCCTTGGGCACCTTCCTGGTCCTTTTGGGGGCCTCCCATGTGCCTGTTTGAGCCTCTGGGTGCCCCCCCATCTGCTTCCACTGCCCTTTGGGGGTCTCCTCATCTGTCTTTGGGTGCCCTCATCTGCTTCGATTGCCCTTGAGGGTGCCCCCATCCTCCTTTGGGTACTCCCATCTGCTTCAATTGCCTTTTGGGGTGCCCCCACCCATCTTTGGGTGCCCCCCGTCTGCTTACATTGCCCTTTAGGGTGCCCCATCCATCTTTGGGTGGCCACCATCTGATTCCATTGCCCCCTGGGGTCCCCCCATCCATCTTTGGGTTCCCCCCATTTGCTTCCATTTTCTTCATCCCTCAGAGCTCCAGAGCATCCCGTAAGGATTCAAGTCATCCCAAGCCCATCAGACCCCCCCCATCTCCACATGGAACACCCCATGGAACCCCCCCATGCCCCCCTCCCCCCATAGAACCTTCCTCTCTATGACATCAGCCCCAGCACCAAGGGACCTGCATCCAGCACCCGTAACCCTAGGGCAGTTGTGCTTTGGGCACAGTGGTGGTAGCAGCTCCTTGGTGGCAGCATCTTGGTGTCACCCTCAGTGGTGGTGGCAGCTCCTGTGTGTCACCTCCTTGGTGTCACCCTCAGTGGTGGTGTCACCTCCTTGGTGTCACCCTCAGCGGTGATGGCAGCAATGGCTTTGCTCCGTGTCCTCATCGTGCTGTTATTGCCCTGGCTGGTGCACGGCTCCTGGGACAGCTGTGGGTGAGTGGCACCAGGCTCCAGGTACTCCACAGGGAGGTGCTGCTGCTCCCAACCATGGTCACACCAGTGGGGTGGTGGGACTGGGAGAACCCCGCTTCTTCGCCATCACCTCATGCGGTGGCACAGCCTAGCTATGGGGCACCCCATAGGGTCCCTTGTCCCTGCAGCACCCTAGGGGTGGGATGATGCTCATCTTTGGGACACCCCATAGGGTCCCTTGTCCCTGCATCACCCAATGGGGTGGGACGATGCTCGCTCTTCTTTCCTAACCATCAAGTGTTGGGCTTCTGCTTCCAGAGGGACCTGCGGTACCCGTCCCATGGCTGATTACCACGGGATGTCGCGCATTGTCGGAGGTATGGATGCGCACCAGGGCGCCTGGCCATGGATGGTCAGCATCCAGTTCCCCACGGCCACTGGCTTCTCGCACATCTGCGGGGGGTCCCTCATTACCCCCCAGTGGGTCCTCACGGCCGCGCACTGCTTCATCGGGCAAAAGTAAGGGGGAGAAGGGATTCCAGCCATAGGGAATAGGCAAGGAGCAGCTCCCATCCCGTCTCCTTCCCCATCCCGGATGCACTGGGAAGAGCGCTCAGGAGAAGGCTGCTTCCAGCTTGACATCCCTGGAGCCTAAGGCTTGCTGGGGCAGTGCTTTCCTTTGGGAAGCAGAAGCAATGTGGCTCCTTCCAACCCCTCTTCTCCATAGAATGGATTGGTATGGAATGGGAGGGGATGGAATGGAACGGGATGGAATGGATCATGGGATGGGTTGGGTGGCAAAGGAGCTTGTGATCATCCAGTTGCAAGCCCTTGCCATGGGCAGAGATGCCTCCCATAGAGCAGCTTGCTCCAAGCTGACCTTGAGCGCTGTCAGGGATGGAGCATCCAAACCTTCTCCATCCATCCCATCCCATCCCAGTGCCCCAGCACCCTCATAGGGAATCCCTTATCTCCAAGCTGCAATTCCCAGTCGGAACCCATCACCCCTTGCGCTATGGCTCCAATCCCTGCTCTTCCACTCCCTCCCAGCTTCACCACGGATTGGTACGTGATGGTCGGAATCACGGACCTGGTTTGGGCCAATTCGGAGACCCAGAAACGTTGGATCCGGAAGGTCGTGGTCCATGAGCATTACACCAAGGTCTCCGACGGCTTCGACATCGCCTTGGTGGAGCTGGACCAGCCGGTGCAGTGCGGGTACCACGTGCAGCTCGCCTGCGTGCCCGATTCGACGCTCAGGGTGTCCCAGCTCTCTGAGTGCTTCATCAGCGGATGGGGCGCGAGGGAAGCCAGAAGTGAGTGCCCGACGGCCCCGTTGGCCTTGGATTGTCATGGATTCATGGAATGGGATGAAAGGGAGGGTAAAGCTCATCCAGGTCTATTGGAGGTTGCTCTGGCTGGGGATGGAGCATCCCAACCTTCTCCACCCAACCAATCCCAGTCTCCCACCACTTCCTTCTCTCCAACCTGAGCATCCCTGGTTCTGTTGGAACCCATCACCCCTTGTCCCATCGCTGAAGGTCCCTCCATGTCCTCCTTATGTTGAGGATGCAGCATCAGCAAAGGGGATGCAGCCCAGGCCATGGGGGAGGTGTTTATGGCTCCCATGGAGCTTCTCAGCCCCAAATACCCCCCAATCCATCCCTTCTACCCCCATTCCTCACCCCCTTTGTGTCTCCACAGCGGGGGCATCGTCCCCATCTGCCCTGCAGGAGGCCAAGGTCCGCCTCATCGATGTCCAGCTCTGCAACAGCAGCCTGTGGTACCGAGGGGCCCTCAAGAGCCACAACCTCTGCGCTGGGTACCCCCAGGGTGGCATCGACAGCTGCCAGGTAGGGATGTGCCACTGGGTCTTTCTTCTCCTCTCCCATCTGCAGGGCCTTGCTCTGCATCCCCCTTTATCCCAGCTTCGAAAGCGCATCCAGCTCCTGCTCCATCATCCCTGCGCAGGGACCATAGAGGTTGGAGCTTTAAGAGCATTGAGATTCCACCACTAAACCATGTTGTGAGCAGGGATTCATGGAATGGGTTAGGTTGTGAAGGAGCTGAAAGCATCCACTTCTAAGCAAGGGTAAGGGATGCCTTCCATTAGACCAGGTTGCACCAAGCCCCGTCCATCCTTCTCCATCCAATCCACCCCGGTGTCCCACCACCCTCATAGTGAACAACTTCGCCTTACCTCCAACCCAAACTCCCCTGTTCCAGTTGGAACCCATCACTCCTAGTCTTACAGCTCCAGTCCATGCTGAAGGTCACTCTCCACACGCAAATGATGAATGAGAACACTTCCACCCCCACCCATGGGGTGACAACAGTGGTCCCCTCAGGCGTTGCCATGGCCACCCATCCCCATCCTCACCCCCTCTCTGATTCTCCTCCATAGGGTGACAGCGGCGGTCCCCTCATGTGCCGGGACACCCGTGCCAACTTCTTCTGGGTTGTGGGGCTGACGAGCTGGGGCCGCGGCTGTGCCAGGGCCAAGCAACCGGGGGTCTACACCTCGACGCGGCACTTCCATGACTGGATCCTCCTCCAGCTGGGGATGTTCCGCTCCGCGGGAGCCTTCGCAACGCCCCCGACATGGAGCCACCAGTCTGTCTCCCATAGTCCCATTCAGCAGACGATGCCGGCTCCGACGGCCTCCAGCATCAGTGGCATCTGCTCCTTCCCATACCGGCTGGTGATGGAATTCATCAGTCGGGTGCAGGAGCTGCTGCAGGCTCTAAGGGGGAAGAAGACTTGAGGAGCGGCATCGCTCGAAGCTGGCTTGAGCTTCACTAAAGTTGCCTTATTTTCCCAAAGAGAAGATGCTTTGCGTGCCCATCTCCTGGTCCATGGGGAGGGATGGGAATGAGGGATGGAGGGCAGGGAACAGTGGGAAGTGGGAGGTGGAATCAACCAGGTTGGGAAAGACCTTCAGGAGCATCAAGTCCAATATTGCCCCACCATTAAA
>NW_026901846.1:0-617 GCF_033783945.1 Neopsephotus bourkii | reverse complement strand
AGAGCACCTTGTACTGAGAGCACTGGGTGAGGAGAGCACCGGGTACCGAGAGCACTGGGTACTGAGAGCACCGGGTACTGATAGCACTGCGTACTGAGAGCACCACGTACTGAGAGCACCGGGTACTCAGAGCTCTGGGTACTGAGAGTACCGCTTACCGTGAGCACAGCGTACGGAGAGCACCGTGTACTGAGAGCACGGAGTACTGAGAGCACTGCGTTCTGAGAGCACCGGGTACTGAGAGCAGGGGGTACTGAGAGCACCGGGTACTAAGAGCACTGGGTACTGAGAGAACCGCGTACTGAGAGCACCGTGTACTGAGAGCGCTGGGTACTGAGAGCACCGCGTACTGATAGCACCGGGTACGGAGAGCACCAGGTACTGAGAGTACTGCGTAATGAGAGCACCGCGTACGGAGGGCACCGGGTACTGAGAGCACCGGGTACTGAGAGCACTGGGTACTGAGAGTACCGTGTACTGAGACCACCACGTACTGAGTGCACCGGGTACTAAGAGCACTGGGTACTGAGAGCACCGCGTACTGTGAGCACGGGGTACTGAGAGCACTGTGTACTGAGAGCACCGGGTACTGAGAGCACTGGGTACTGAGACTAGAG